>NW_011336803.1:150878-151350 GCF_000735185.1 Notothenia coriiceps | reverse complement strand
TCTACACGTGTTTCTGGTAAACACTCAATGGAGTAATCTACGAGACATGTCAAAAAACCCAAAGACATTAAGCAGCTACGTTGCCGTTTCGCTCTCTTCGGACTTTCTATGACTGACTGAACTGGAGCTGTGCGAGCCGCGCAGGACATAACCGACGGACCTGTGAAGCTTTACTGGACGACAGAGTTGTTCACCGTGTGCACAGACAGGGTTAACGTCGGTATGAACAACAGAATTGTGCCAAAACTCCGCCAACTGGCTGCAGTGGGAGACTCCCCTGTGCACATTCTGTGCCCCGCGCACACACACTGGAGAACTGCGCAAAATCAGCTGATCACAACGTTCAAAATAAAAAATAAATATAAATATAACTTAAATATACATGACCTCTTAAATTAAAATAAAGTGAACATTAACACCAATATTATCATTTATAAAATAGTTATTACGAGCCCTTGCTCAGTCTTACTCA
>NW_011336803.1:130960-147937 GCF_000735185.1 Notothenia coriiceps | reverse complement strand
GTTCCCAAGAGATAAAACAAAAAACGATATATAGCCTATGTTAACACTTTTCTCGTTCTTAATATAGACTATATTTAGGGTCGATATGTGTTGACTTTACTTTAAAATAGCAGATCACTGTGACCGGATATAGTTTGGCTTAGTGAACATGTGTCTCTTCCTTGGAGGAGGAGCAGCATCGCCCGGACTCTGCTGCTCATCTGCGGCTCCTCCGTGCAGAGAGTCTGCAATGCAGCGGTGTGTGTCAGCGACGTGCAGTCAGGGGAGGCATGGATTGGCCATCGGGAGAGTCAGGACTTAAACGCTGCGGCTTTCTGGCTATTACTTAGCATGTGGGACCAGACAGCTTTGATCCCCATCGACAAAGGCGATTCTAGAGTCTGTGGGGGCCCCTCGAACCAAGCAAGGCAACAAAACTTAAAATTAGAATCAGCATTTTACAGCGCGCTATGCATGGGGCCGCCTTGAGGGAGTTTCCCGACATGTCGTTGTAGTCAATTAAAGGGTGTTTCATGTTGTCGTTGCTGTGGACGTTCTTAATACCTTGGAAAATGCCGTTTAATACTTTTTAATAGCCTTAATTTTCGCTAAATTGATTTATCAACTTTTAATACTTTTTAAGACCCCGCGGACACCCTGCTACATGTGCCATTATACACCAAAGTAAATTCTAGTATATGTAAACTTAATTGACATTAAATCTGATTCAGATTTTCATATTGAGACTTGATATTGTCCAGTACAAAGAAATAAGGGTAAGGCATGTGTGTGTGTGTGTGTGTGTGTGTGTGTGTGTGTGTGTGTGTGTGTGTGTGTGTGTGTGTGTGTGTGTGTGTGTGTGTGTGTGTACCTGGTTAAGTTCGGGGCTGTTCTCCCCTGCCTGTTTGTACCAGGTAACAGCAGCGTGTCTGGATCGGGGGAGACACTCCAGATAAGTGCTGTTGCCCTCAGCAACCATCATTATCCTCTGCTCCGCTTCCACCTGCAGCCCGGCTGAGTGACAGCAAAGGACAGATGTGACAGGTTAGAGATCTGCTTTATCTTCCGTGTTAATTTAGTTTGCTTTCCTTCTTGTTGCAGAAAAACATTATTTTATCAATTTATCACTGATCTTTATGTGGCTTATTCACAAAATGCATGTTCTTTGCAGGTTTTGCTCATTGTGAAGCTTGTTTTAATTCTAAGGAAGGAGGGTCTCGTATATTATGTAGTATGTAAAGCTCAGGTTTTCAATCACATAATTGTTACTTTTGGTTATATAAATAAATTGACTAGAATCATCTAAATGTATCTGTAGCTGAGGCATTATTAGAGATCAAGTATCACAGTCAATCCTTGCCAAAGGTTACACAACAGCGATTGTATTTGTTAGCATTTGTAACTGAACAAACACTTTAGAGTGAGTTAGCTCCTCACCTCCCTGTCTGACACACTGTGTGAGGGGATCCTCTTCCTCCCCTAAGTGACGAGCATTCCTTCTGTTGAGAGAAACACATCAAATTACAGTAAACAAAGAGTTACAGCCTGATAGTTGATCTTGACGCTTCAATTTTAATACACCCTGTAAGGACAAAGTGTTGGACTTGGACTTACACTGACATTAGTAAGAAGGTTTAATTCACTTGGGAGCATCCATTTGCTCAGCTTGGAAGTGGAAATGTTGGCTAATAAGTAATAATGGTGGCAATGGTGGAAAGGGCGTCATCATCAAAATATTATCATTGGGAACTTTCATGGAAATATATCCAACTGTCATACTTGGAAATGGAAAAGTGTTGGTCAAGTGGAAAAAATGCCTAACATTTAATCAGAAAGTAGTTTGGATGTGAATTTGAGTCACATTCTAGAGACTATCAACAAATGTGGTTTGAATTTGATTGGGAGAGATTGACTCCATGTGTCTGCTTTTTCAGACATTAGTGGGATAAAAACATATCTTACATATTCCAATAAGTGCTGTTTGGAAGGACAGATCTAACCTGCGCACGGTGGGCATGTAGGGGCTGCAGGCGTGTCCGTCCCAGGTGCAGTATGGGTCTCTGGCGAGGCAGCACTCAGCACAGGCCTGACCGTACAGCTCACACTGGTACAGGGCCAGCTGGGAAACACCCTCCCTGGAGCCCACAAACAACCACTGCTGGAGGAGGAGGAAGCGAGAGGGGGGGATGATATATAGGAATACAGATGTACAAAAAAACAGTGGACATGGATGGTGGAAGAGAAGACGGAGAGAGGAAAGGGAAAAAATAAGTAAGAAAGAAGAGGAAAGTTATAAATGAAGAAGAGCCCAGGGAGAAAGAGGGCATTCAGTTTGCTCCTGTGAAACAGAGAGAAGCATTGACTATCAAGCTCAACCAGATACATCTGCACTGCGAGTCACACATCCATCTCACGCTGTAACAATGTCAGTGTGTGGCCACGGAGTGTGTGTGTGTGTGTGTGTGTGTGTGTGTGTGTGTGTGTGTGTGTGTGTGTGTGTGTGTGTGTGTGTGTGTGATGTAGTTTGGAAATTTTAAAGTTTCTGTCTCTCTCGAATCTGTTACCTTTTTCTTTGAGAGCGTCATGGCTGTCACGGGTGATTTGTGCTGCGAGGAAAAGACAAAGAAAATCGAGTTTAAATTGAGACAAAGACAGAAATACACTGGCTCGAAGAAACAGAAAGACAGACACACAGAGATAAATGTCAACTAAAATATTGAATTTGTTTCTATGGAAAAATAAGGAATTTGTGTGTTTGGGTGCGCCTGCAAACCACAATAATGTTAAACAGTCTTACATTATTTACAGAACTGATCTCATCTTCTGGTTATCATCCATTTCCCTTTATAAGGGCTTAACAAAGCACGAGCTTCACAGGGAAGAGCATTAAAAAGAACCTCAGACCTCACTTAGACAAAGAAATCAGTCGAGAGTGAAAACAGAGCCTTTATTTGAGCCTCCGGTGGACATAATATTGAGCAGAACTGTGAATATTGTGAACTGTGGTTACAGGAATGATAATCTACTATAGTCTGACAAGATATCTATGTGCAAAACAAGGTTGTTTTATGTAAAATGTGTTACAGTCTTGGTGCTTTAGATAAAAGCTTTTCCTTTTTTCCCTGTTTAATGGTATATATGGGTGAAGATTTAGGTCTGATAAACATAACAAAAAACATTATTTCTTCATAAATCATGCATGCTTTACTATATTTCAGATAATTTGCAACGTGAGCATTGATGTCAAAGTGCTTCAGACTGTTGAAGCTATTGGTTTCCATTCATATGCATATCATATGAACAGCAGATCGTTTTTAGCATAGAACACAATGTTTGCATTTATTTCGGTCGCATGGCAATGCAGTCTAATGTGCAGACTTATTTAAAAAGTCTGTGCTGCATTACCTCTTGACAATAACGTAACTGTTTAAGCTTGAAGAGTCTGATACTTGAGTTTTAAACCACAAGGAAATGGTTAGAAAATTGCTGCATGAAAGCCAGGAAAAAAACATTTAGAAAGCAGTTTATAATAAATGGGTTGGAACATACACAATGGTATGGAGATAGCACTGTGTTTTGTTCAGAGGGGGCTGTACCTGGAAGACCTGCATCTGCTCCAGAGTGACCTCCTGACCCTGTCCGTGTTCTCTGGGGAGATGGATAGCCTTCAGCACGAGGCCCGAGTCTGCAGAAGTATACAAAATTATCTTATCCATTGTGAAAAAAACACACACATTAGGAGTAAAAATGCAGGGTAAAGGTCCAGCAAAGACAATTTACCCGTGCCGATGAACAGGACGTCGTAGGTGCCGTCCACGGCCTCCACTCTGTCCACCAGCAGTTTGCTGAATTTGTAGTGAACACCCACTCTGACCAGGAGGGGGCGCTCTCCCAGAGGCAGCACATTTTCCTGAAACACAGTCACAGTTAAGGGTTTTCAATTTTAAAATGCAAAACATGTGGACGAACAATGGGGTTTGTTTTATAAAGTTTTTGTCATATTTAACAACGCTAATTGCATTTCTAAATTCCACATATGAATTGGGACAAATAAAAGAGATTTGAGGCGATGCAAAACTAGAGTGCAATCTAATTGAATAACATTGTTGTAATTTAAAACAGTGAACTATCATTTGTACCTGCAGCAGGGGGTGAGTCCTGCTGAAGAAGATGACGTCGTCAGGATATTCTCTGGTGGAGCTGTAACTTCCATAAGTGCTGCTGGGACACTACGAGAAGAAAGAAGAAAGTAAAAGAGAGAGAAACACAAGGTTAAACATGTGTGGAAGACATGGAGTTTTTGTATTCATGCCTGAAGGAGTAACTTACAGTTCCTGGTCGCGGGTAAGGCACCTTGCCCGTAAACTCTGCCCACTTATACTGAGGCCCCTCCTTATGAAGGAAGTTTCCTTTGAAAGCCCGAACAACATCCTCCATCCGGTAGACGCACACTGCTGAACCATTCAGGATATCACTGCGGAGACATGAGAGAAGGGGAACTGTTAGTCCCTGCGGCGCACATGAATAAAAACATAAACTGAGCAGGTCTTTTATGAATTCACTTGAGCAGTTACCGTGGTCGTAAAGCAGTGCATTAAATAGGAGAGTGATGTAGTGTGTGCACTGCATGGAAGCTGTGAGTCATTGTGGCTTTCTCAGCCTGAACGCATCAATTCACTGAGCACGGTCCAACCCAAAGTCCAGCCTGGATGAATGCGCTGCTTTCAGCACATCATGGTTAGGATTTTTGCCTAAGTGTATCTGAACCACAGAAGGCAGTTGATGAGCAGAGCTGCTAGAAACAGAGCAGGGAGAAAGGCAGGGCTGTGATCATGTGACTGACACATATGGTTTGTTTAGTCTCATGTTGCTCTGGAGAGAGTGTGTAAAAGTACTTGGCAATAAACTGGATTCTGATTCTGAAACAAACCACATACTGCATGTGATAGATGGTCAATCAAATGAAGAAATACAAAAACTAAATGATACAAGTAACACTGAGGGATCTGCAGCCTGTGCTCTTAACTTCCTCACAGGGACACAAACGCCTGTGTGTGCATTCATGGTTGAGCAGAGGGAGAGGTTTCCATTCAGAGGGGATGACCTCTCTGCATCCTGCAGCTCTGTGGAGGGGACCCCACCCTGGGTGATGCTTTGGATTTCTGTCCGTTCCCCGCTGAGATTTCAGACACTTTCCAAAAGCCAGAAGTGGACCCACTCCCTGCTCCGCCGGCCAAGTGGCGTCATACCTCTGTTGCTACTGTGGAGCCCTGGCTGCAGCTCTGAGTTGCTGTCAGTGCGTGAGGAGCTTCAGTACGTTTGGAAGAAATGAGAAGGCTTTCTTAGTTTGTTGCTCACTCGCTCATATGTTCTGGATTTTCCTCACTTTATAATACCTACCCCTTTTTTCAACCTTAGTTGAAAGAAGCTTAGTTTTCAGTATATTTCTTTTTTGAGTGTGAGACATTTTTCGAACTAACTGGCTTCTATGGTGCAGTCTGATGTGCTTGCGTCATTGCTGTGAGCCAAAAACAATATTTGTTCTTCCTATTTGTTATGATTACCATTTTGTAGATACTAACAGAAATGATATTGTCTATAGTCTCTAATCAAATCAGTGCTGCTTTCATATTTTCAACGTTTTGTTCAGGCATGTTTTTTAATAAAGAGGCAGTTGCACAGCCTGTTGTTTATCTGGTCTGATAGAGCATATTGCATTTTGAAATTTCTATTCCTGTGTTTCTCTTCATGTTTCCTCCTCAAACAATCCCAGAGAGAAAGGAACAAAGGGAGAACAAAGCGAATCCAATGGCTAGAAAAAAACATTTCATGCTACATTATCTCACACACTGTACGTACTTTGTGCATTACAGTCGATACACTAATGATGATGATGAGAGGACGAAGGCTCACATGAGCTCATTACAATGAATTTGTTTCATTCATTAGTCACAGGGACGGTGGACTGTGTGTCTCTCCCAGTGTGTGACATCATCTCTGTCAGTGTGACATCGCATCATGTCACTATGTGAGCTACTTCTCCATACAACATACACCTGTTTTATAGAAAAACAGTTTCTTTGTTTCTTGTATCAACTTTTTCCTCTTTTAAAATAGCATGTTTTAGTATCCTCCATAAACATTTCATCTTTCTGTCGGGTTCTGGATTATTGATCAGGTTTCAGGTCAGTTGTGGCAAATCTTCACTGCATGAATCCTGACTAACTTAAACGTCATGTATTGTCTTTAACAGTTTCAGTCCCCATGATCAATAATTGATTTCTAACTCAAAACAAAAACAAAATGTGTATCACATTTACACCTAAGGGGGCTGTAGTAACTCACCTAGAGCTAAATGCCTTCTTTAAACTCAAGAGTATTTCCTTTTTCAATCAAAGTGAAATGGGATTTGCTGCTCTATACCACATCCCAGCTCAGCCTCAATGTATCTATAGGGGTTGTAGGGTGGCTTGTTTATTTTTGTTACACGTGTTTAACAGCAATCAATACATCAAATGCTCTCACAAAAAAAGAAACAATCTGTTATTCACAGCTGTTGCAGGATTGTAATACTTCTGCCCAATCATTTTATTTATCCTGATCCTTCTCATAATAGTTATTTTGGCTCTCAGTGTTTCCATCTATTTTCTCGCTTGGTTTAGCAACATTTGAGCCAGTGCTTGGAAAAGCTTTGGCAACATTAGGCTGTTTTTTAAGTTTGATCATCTTTTTCCAATCTTAACCACCCTGGGTTAAATCAATGTGTCAATGTATTTCTTTCCCAACTATGAGCAATCTCTGTAGGAATGAAAACTCTCCACCCAGAGGAAATTCACTTAAAAATTAACTTAAACTTAAATTCAAGACACTCCCAGTGCCATCATACTGGGACTCAAACAAGAGTGCACAAAACGCTGTTTAATTGATCTAGAGCAGGGGTCTCCAACCTTTTTTAGGATGAGAGGTACTTTCAAAAAATAAAACAAGTCGTGAGCTACTTGTATTCCTCTTTTTTTTGCTTTTTGCAGTGTATATATTTAGCACATTTTAACATTATGATATGCTTACCTTTAACCTTTGTGTGCTGTTTGGGTTTGTGGGACCCGTTTTCAGTGTTTACTAAAAGAAAATGTATGCAATTTAATTATTTGAACCTGCTTTATTATCTGGTCCTCACCTCCTGGAATGATTTCTTACTTTATTTTTTAACAATTATTATTAAATAGATAAACTCTCTCTCGCTCTCTTTCTCTCTCTCTCTCTCAAAAGTGGGGGGACACAAACGGGATTTCGAAAAGTGGGGGGGACATGTCCCCCCTGTCCCTAGTGGAAATTACGCCATGCGTGTGTGCGTCAAGTGCAATAAATATATATGCAAGTTGCAACACACACACACAGTAAAACTCTGCCCCTCATGTGCAGTATAGGCTGGCACGACTAGGCCGTTCAATGGGGCTGATGTGTTGTGTAGATTCTGCCAGAAGGAAAGGTCTAACTCTTTATGAAGTGGTGAGCTGCCGCTCCACATTGCTTTTCTTCCCGACTGCAACGCTAGTCCCGCAAATCAAGCAAGAACGTGATTGGTCGATATTCATTGTGGGGGTGGGGGGAGGAGTATGATTGAGGTTTCGTTTATGGGTAGATTATTTTAATTACATTTCCTTTTTTTTGTGTATTTTTACCATTTTGGATTTGCTTGGTGAGCTACTTATTATTGAGAGCTTGCGAGCTACCAGTAGCTCGCGATCGACGTGTTGGAGACCCCTGATCTAAAGTATATTCTATTGTTTTCTGCTTTACATTTGGTACAAACCTGGAAGTGGTGAACAGGCCATAGATGAGCGGGTTCTTCTTGTCTTTGGCCTGGAGGATAAAGATGTCTTCTGCATTGAGAGAACGGAGGAAGGGATCGGGAAGAGGAAGGACACAAAGAGGTAACACATTAGTAAAGCATTCAAACTAATGAAGAAGTTTTGAGAAGAGTCACACCTGTATGAGGGTGTGTGACGTGTGCATCTATCAGTGTGACTGTGTGACTAATAGCGCTGGGCGTGCTGGCAGCATGGCTGACTGACTGCTGGAAATGAACCTGTAGCCATTAACTACAGGCCGCTGTGGGAGAGATGAGCACGGGGTCCGCCACAGGAGAACAACACCTGCTGTCTCACACACAAACACACACACACACACACACACACACACACACACACACACACACACACACACACACGCACACACACAGCCGNAGCTCCGCTGTGACGGACCGGTGAGTGGACCAAAATACACTAAGAGTTAGACCTAACACACTTAGAACTAGTTTAGCTTGTTCCAGAGTAGATTTACTAGCTAAGTGTGTTAGGTCTAACTCTTAGTGTATTTTGGTCCACTCACCGGTCCGTCACAGCGGAGCTGTGATCATGCAGAGCTGCATGTTCTCCGTCAGCAGCAGCTGATCTGATCTCTGATCTCTCTCTCGCGTCCGGTTATACTTTACCCGCGTTTTTGTCCAAATCTATCAGATCTAGCTAGTTCTAGCTAATGATATGACTGCCTGCTTATCAAAGGACACCTAAACAATAAGCGTTGCTTGCCAACGGCGTGTGGCCGCAAAGTATAGCACAGCATTATGCATATGTTTATATGAGGGGTCAAAATCCCATGCTCATAAAATGCTCATATCTTTTTTTCTCTTCATTCCCCACGCCCCAAAATAAATAAATATACAAATTTTAGGAAAAGTAACGAAGTTTGAGCAGTGTGTGTTTTATATGAACAGAGTTACACATATTTCAAAACGCTAAGTGTAATAACTGCAGTTTGCCTCCCTGTCAGAATGGCAAAGGTCCTCAGGTAAGCACAAGCCCATGTTTCTCACTACATTGTAAGTACAACTTATTAAAAGGTCAGTTCAATGCAACTAATGTCGTCTTAGTGTTATTGCATGATGTTAAAATTGGTTTGCCATTAATTTAGTGATGGATTGTAAACCTTTGAAATGTAGCATTTAAGGTTTTCTCAGTTACAAGGTTGTTGTTTTAATAAATCAGACACTGATGGTGCAGCGCTGTACTGTACCTCTTTATACAGGCATTTTGTCCCTAACAAATTGTTTTTGCGCTGATCAGGGGGTACTTGGCGGAATATTTTTTTCAAACTGGGTACATTATTGAAAAAAGTTTGAGAACCACTGTCTTAGAGCCTACAGCCTGCATGTATGTTTTGGGTACGTCACAAGCAATCCTGTAGAAATAATCTACATTTTCACCTTCATTATTACAATCAGCCTTTCACTGATACTCCATTAAACATTCTGGAGCGTTTCTTTGTCTAGTGGGATAGCGTCGTGCACTCTCTCCCTGTTCTCTTTGAGTACCATCTGTCTGGATCTGACTAGCCTCAACATTCTCCTCACTATAGGACTGTACACCCACATTAGGCACTCTCTGACTCTGGTTCACCATTTTTGTCCCTGCTGGTGTTGTGGGAATAGTTTCTCCATAAGTGTCATCATCCATATGATGATTTGTCTGAGTCTGACTATCTGCGCTACTCTTTGTGATACATTTTACCAGCCTATGTTTCAGGACTTTCCCTGTCTCAGGATAAAATACTTGGAATGCTGGGCTATATTTGTCGTATCCTACAAAAATACCCTTTGCACACCTAGAATCTAGCTTCTTCTTATCCTGCTTATACCCATAGCATTCAGAGCCAAATATTTTCATGTTGGACAAGTTGTTTGTTTTGCCAGTAAAAACACGGTATGGTGTCTGCTCTAGACGCTTACAGTAACACCTGTTACGTATCTGTGCTGCTGTTTGTACAGCATATGTCCATAACTGCTTTGGGAGGTTACTCTCTAATAGCATGCATCGTTACATCTCAAATAAGGTCCTCCAACCTCTCTCGGCAGTACCATTCTGGTGAGGTGAGTATGGGGCACTTGTCTCGTGCCTTATCCCTTTCGTCCTAAGTGAAGTTTGAAACTCATGCCCGGTAAATTCAGTACCGTTGTCAGATCTTATGCACTTAATGTGTCCATAAGGAGCAGTATCCGCTATGAATTTTTCAGTAGCTTTTGCTGTATCACTCTTTGCTTTGATAAAGTAGGGAAAAATCATCCCACTATAATCATCAGTAAATGCTATTGCATATCTGTACCCGTCTTTATCTGCTGGTTCTATTGGACCGCATAGGTCTGTATGTACTAGCTCTAGTACTGTCTTAACTTTTGTATCTACCTGCCTGTTTCTGCTTTGAGTAAATTTTTCCTGCGTACATATTTCACAGTTATGGTTAGACATGTCATGTTTCCCTTTGATCGACATACCTTTAACCACTTTCTCAAGTTTAGACACATCCTCAAAACACTAATGTTACCTTTCGTAATTGAGGATCCATGGTGGCGCCGAGCGGACTCATACTGCTTAGGGTTTTTCAATAAACTTTCTATTTTAAAATTTATTTCCCCCCTTGAGGTATCACACTGCGGTGGTCGATAGATCAAGATTCCCAATATCGAACGCGTAAACTTGAGGATTACTGACCAACCTGTACTTCCCTTGCTGAAGGATACGGACGGCCCTTATAGGCGTCCCCTCTCCCCCCTTCCTTCTACTCTTAAGTATTCGGTAAAGTTACGGTGTTCGTTCAGGCTCAACAAATTTGAAAAACTTATATAAAAAACCCCTTAAAGTCAAAATAACCTATTATCTCTAGTGACTTGTTGGTGCGTCTCTCCTCTCTCCGCGGCGCTCTACTATCACGTGTTTTCCGGTCGGCCTTACCACACTTTGCACCAAGCTAGTCCATTTCCCGTGAACCATTGGGTCAATATACCACTTACTCAACGTTAAATGGAAACCTTACATTACGGTTGTCACGTAACCATTTCTGACTTTTTTGTCCGGGGTCCAATTTCGAACTGTACTAACTAGAACATTGAATTCTTTTCCAAACAGGAGGCACACAGAATAAGGAATAGAAAGAAAGTCGCACTTGGATATGGTTACCAACATGTACTGTCTCTGGGGAAGAGGTGGAGAGCGACAGGGTGATCTCAGTTAGGAAGACTAAGACTACGGAAGAGGATTTATCACCCATCGAAAATTTTCAAGTCACATGCAATTTAAATCGTTTGAACTGACGAGTAATAGACGACAACTTCATGCCTTAGGATGGGTCAACGTCCACTAAAATATTTTGAGTACGACTCTCAACCTAAGGGTTGAGTTCGTTATAAAAAGCAAAGGTTACACATGTTGTGTAGAATTGTAGGTACGGTGTCCTTCCTGTTAGTAGTATCTTCTTTAGCCTGGAATAAGATAAGAAATATGTTGTCGTAGTAACCCTGACGAGTAACTACAGTAGTTCTCGGTCACTCTAGATTGGAAAACCCATCAGCCGAGGAGTCTTTACAGTAGTAGATTGGGATATTAGTAAACAAAAATACCAAACATTACGCAAAACGAGGAAATAAACAACACTCTCAGCTGAACGTTAACAAATTCACTAGGCGTTATCAATGATGATTATGATAACAACAATGGTTAGTACATACTAAAATTGTTACAAAGAAATTAAATAGCGACGTCTTTCCTAGTACGGTCGGGTGTAGTTTGTGGACTAGTTCTCTGAACACTACAATTGTGCAGTCTTTCCGACTTTCGTCTGTGGCTCCACTAGTTTGCTTACTGGTCAATGCGACGTGTACGTTGGTACTGCACACGAGGACAGGTATGTACGCTAAAGTCTCTCATGACCTGGGTTACTTGACATCGGTGTGTGTTCAGTGGTCCGTCTGACTGCTCTTGGCTACTTCAGGTGTTCAGAAGCGGTCAAGCCCTGAGATACTGCTAGGTGTGAGAAGTCCGTCTACTGCGTTCTGGGATTCTTAGACGGGTGTACAGTGGTCAGAGGACACCTTGTCGAGGTTACTGAGAACTAGGTGTACAGATAGTCAGTCGAAGACCTGGTTGTACGTGAGCAAGGTGTGCAGGACTGTCATGTCTTTGAAACAATCCCTGTGATATTAGACGGGTGTACAGAGTCAGTCAAAGACCTAGAGTTTGATACTCGATACTAATGTGTACATAAAGTCAGTCAAGGCCGTGTTGATTCTGAGACTGGTGTTACCAGAAGCATGTCCAGATCTGGTGAATCGTACTGTGGTTTGCACAAGGTGTGCATGAATCAGTATTCAGGACCTAGCTGCGGATACTGAGACAGGTGTACACGTAAGTTCATGTCAAGACCTAGTGTACTGAGGACAGTGTACAGAAGTCAGTCAGACCTGGAGATTAGTATCTGTCACAATGGTGTCTGTGGTCAGTCTATGACCTTCCGGATACTCGTACCAGGTGTCTGCGGAAGTCTGTCAGCCTTTGTGATGCGTCATGTAGATCAACGTGTACATGAAGTCAGTCCGCTTGTATACTGACGAGGTGTACAGTATGGTCAGTCAGGACTTGACATCTGAGACAAAGATGATAGAAGTTAGTGATAGACCTGGGATACTAAGACAAGGTGTAAGACTTGTGTTATGGTCAGTCAAAACCAATGAGTGATAAATGGCAAGTGTGCTATACAGAATGTCAGTCGAAGAGCCTGGATCTGTTGCATGTGTACGAGTGCTGGTCAGGACCTGGGATCTGGGACAAAGTGTACAGTAATGTAAGTTAGGCTTTATGGCATGACTGAGTCATAGGTGTACAGAAGTCGGTCAAGCCTGGGATACTGAGACAAGGTGTAGCTAGAAGGTCGTCAGGACCTGGATCCTAAGACCAGGTGTACAATAGTCAGTCATGACCTGGGAACTGAGACAGTGTGTACGAAGTCGTCATGACTATTATGGTACTGATGACAAGGGTGTACATCAAGCATCGAGTCGTGACCATGTGATCTAGTAGGACTGTGATCAAGTTTGTTGGTTCCGTAATCTTCCATGCTCACGATCGCTCTAATTACTGGTTTATCAATGGACATTAATTTTATGCAAAAGCTGTTTCCACTGTTCACGACTACGATTTATGTCCGACTAAGTAGACTATATTACAAGACGCTCTCTGGCTTGGGATCTCTTAGGGTAGCAGTGATAACTTGTCTGTTGTGATGTGACGCGTAGCTCATGTTATCGGGTAAATAAAAGAGTAACCATTATGGGCTACTTCGTTGCAACTGACTAAACGTCACCGTGTACACATTATGGTATTGTATTGCCAGCGTTGGGGTCGTCAGTATTTGGTTTACAATTGCATTCCTACAGTTCTAACGTAAATGTCTACTGCGATCATACATGATGAATGTAAGGAAAAGTCAACTGACGAGTTCTTCACCAGGTGATTAAGTTGTCTGTCTCATCTAGACCAAGTTTTCGCGGTGTGTGCCCTTAGTGATAACCTGCACTTGTTCCCATTTGTTTTTGTGAGGAAAGCGGAGAATGGCAATGTACTGTATCACAATGGACAAACAATGGTGAGATTTATAGCGTCTGCTACATGCGGAATAAATTTTGTTCATGTGGGCAACACGCCCTCATCTACCTATAGTAAGTCAAACTCTCTGTTGTCAGTCACGTCCAATCCTACAATAGCCATCTCGAGTTGCCACCTACTTTGTACTTCGGATCTGTGATAATTAATCGATAATCGTAACTGCAGTAGTCTGTTGAATCATGTCCACAGAAATGAGAACCATCTTCTGGTCCTTTGTATCTCTGATACCTTCGAACATTCCATATGACCAATTACAAGACACTCCTCAGTAATTCGTACCACTGTATTAGTTCGTGTCGTCAATGATTGTGTCTTCGATACGCCGGGAGTGGTCTTCGGACGTTCGCACGGTCGGGGATACCCATATCAGATCCTGAGGTATCATTTGTATTGCCGCTACGTCGAAAACCTGTCTGTGCTCTGGATGGTGGCCATCGTGTGAATCGACCAGATACGTCTGTTCAACCAAAGTCTCTGACTCGTGTCCTACCGACCAAACCGCTAACGTTCCCTATAAGGGTCCGACCAGCGCTTGTCGTACTGTGTCCGATTTGGTCGAGACTGACCGGTCGACTTTCATGCAGCAGTTCACTTGACGGAGTTTTGTTGCGGGTCGACAGTCCTGAATCGTCCGGTCCGACCAACCTGGTCGATCTAACAGGATTCCATGTTCTAGACTGGGAGCGGGATGTCTTCTTTGTGGTTTGACTGGACTCTGGGTATGTATCATATGCTAACTTTTCTGGTCGTTTCGTTTGCATGGAATTTGTTGTGGTGCGCTCAGGATGGGAAGCTTCGTCCTCTTATGGTGCCCTCCGCTGACGGCGGTTCTCTTTCCGTAGGAGAGCTTTGACGGCTTTCTGAGTATATTGAATATGTAAAATATGTGGCAGATAGGCTCGAAGTAGCACTGACTAGTGCGTTCATGTACTGTTTACTGTATGTGTTCTTGTTAAATGGTGTGTGTATAATGTCATTGTCCTTGTGGTGACTCTCTCTCATGTTGTCGGCGGAGACAGTGAACTTGAAGTGTTAGAGGAGCTACGGAGAGGTTGCAAAGTCACGTTGAAACATCTATTCTGTCGTCGTGCCACCTGTAGGTGATAGTACGTACATCGTGAGTCCAAGAAGGAGACATCTAATGTGGACAAGTCCAGCGAAGGACGCGAGGTACCTACTGCATACCGAAGGAAGTCTACTGGAGTTAGCTACCTCGTTGTGGTCGGTATCTGTGGATCAGGGTACGATAAGACAAATAGGATGTGCTGCCATGTGTCGCGATGTGATACTCTGACTTAGTTGTGTCTCTCTCTGGGACCCGGCTTACGAGCTCGTAGATGTGAGTGCACACAGGTCCCTACCGTTGTGACGGACGATTAACGTGTGTCATCTTGTCTCCTTCTCCTAAAACAGTTTAAGGACTAGTTTCGGACTGGGACGACGCGCTTAGTTGTATCCTTGCCTGAGGGTACGAGCGGTTTCTTCCTTCTACCTACACCAGACTACCCCAGACCATTCGGTTCCATAAAGAAAACCTATCTCCTCTTGGTTTGGTTGTCCCCTGCTCCACTTCTGACACATCAGTTGTTGAAAGCTTCCCTACACCTTACTACACGGAACAAGGTCGTTGAGAAGGGAGTCAACACGTAGAGCGTGTTGGACAGGAATTCGTCGACTCTCAATGCACTAGTGGCGAAACAAATTGTACTTATTGTATTTCTGTGTCTACATTTGAACATTTACAACCACTTGTCTGTCAGGAAATAACAGATGTTTGGAAATAATGTTACTTAGCTTATAAGGTATAAGTCCGTGCATGCCCTGCGCTCAGGTCCTCATATAGTAAGTTCCTCTAATAAAGATGTGTGATGAAAACGCAAATTTCTGCTATGTTATTTTATATGGTAAGTATCTATGTGTTATAATATATTAGACATAGTATCCGCGTCTAATCGTTGGTGGGTACCATTGATTTCAGATCATACTGTGTTAAGGACTTCATGAGAAGCATTATGCAACGTATGATACTTCAGTTCATACTGACGTTTGATGTGAAGACAACATTCATAAGTTACGAGTGTGTTCTACAATATCGCTCAGCTTCCTCGGTTACCCACCACTTCTACTAGCTGCTCTGCTCCTACTTGAACTGAATACACTCTGGCAATCGTCGTGTACCTGACACCCACATCACCTCGACTATGAACAATAATAAAATAATATTATATTATATATACCTCTACACTCTCTCTGAGACAAAAGGTCGACTGAGATAAATAAATAACAAACCAACACAGAAATTAATAAATAATATTAAATCTTAAACAAATAAATAACTAGATAGTATTAATTCTGATAAAGTTGAAAGTAAAAGTCTACTTACTTTTCATACAACCCTTATGAACGTTCATCATATATGATAGTAATCCAGATTTCAAGAGTTTGCCCCACTGCACTTAGACATAACAAATTGAGAAAGAATAGGCTTATTTCGTTCATTGCTCTGACAATGGTCTGAATATAATAAGCACCGCTCCTGAATATACTAAGAAACTTTGTATTGCATCATTTATAATAAAATGTAAAAAGTTACACCAAACGTACCTAATCACTTCCAATGGCCTAAGTAAGTTGGGCAAACAGACACGTGCAACGAGTGTTTTTTCTGCTTGCAGATAGCAAGCCATGCAGGTTTCTAATTTAGACGCTCGATACTCACGTGACGTGTGTTAATATAATCTCATGTAATTAAGCTTTATCCTGAGGCAATATTCTAATTGTCCCGATCCTTTGCCTCGTGTACCTCTTGTCACCTTCTTCTACACTGATTCGACATGTGACCGTACGACTTTGTTACGCCTTTCTACCTGTTTTACCGATTCTGTATAGAATCGTTTTAGGGTTTCGTCCGATCCTTTCAGTTGCCAAATGTGCGTTTTGCTCGTCCTTCTCCGACGGTAAAAGTCCACTTCTTCGTACTGCCTGTACTTTCCCAAGATATGTATCAGTAGTAACTAAAGATTTAATTCTAGACACTTTGAGTGTCATCCGTTTATTCCTCCAAAAATCCATTACACGACGAGGCGCTATGTCTAACTTCTTACCATGACCTATTCAATATTCTGGTTAGCTTCTCGAAGAATATTGGACTCCTGTACTAATCTCGTCGTTACGTTTGCTTTTAGCTGCATCTAACTAAGGGTGGAATTTCCCGCTTCTCTCCCATAACGCTTCAGATAAAAAAAATTGTAATGTCCGACTAAGATTAATAATGAAAAACGGAGTATCTCTCAACGAAATGTAGGGTAGAAAAGTGTCTGTAAAAGAGGCACTTTCCTCGTCGCTTCGACTAGGCGAAGTTCCTGCCACTACTAACCGACTATAACCAGTCGTCAAATTTTACTTACACATACATCGATAATAATGGAATCTGTGTCATCTCTACTTTTATGACTACTACAAACATTACCAACAGTACTGTAGGTCTGTACCGTATCTTATGAAC
>NW_011336803.1:122822-130917 GCF_000735185.1 Notothenia coriiceps | reverse complement strand
TGTGTGTGTGCAAATAGTGCATTAAATCTGTAGTTCAGCATTTTCCCACCAGGGTTCAGCCTAAAGCCATGCAAACAAATGTTCTCTCCTGGCCAGAGAAGCATATCCTTATCTAAATGGTAAATTATCCGAGTACGAACACTGCTAATTTGATTTTCTTCGAGAGAGAGAGAGAGAGAGAGAGAGAGAGAGAGAGAGAGAGAAAGAGAAAGCGAGTGCTGTGTATTCACTGGGGGAATTGCATGAATTGTAACACCGGGGGGGAAAATAACAGGAACATTAGTCAGTTCTGTATAATATAGTTTAATACATTAGCCTTATGCAACCTTTTTGATGTTAAAGTTTTGATAGCATCCTGTCATAGCGTTGTTCATGCATCTGTGTGTATTGGTTAAGTTTTCGTTTTCTTGTGGTTCTGTATCAGAAGCAATGGGCCTGATGCAGGAAGCAATATAAAAAACGAATTACCACTTTTTATTTAGCCTAGATCCACAATTTGTTCTTATTTGTCCGACCTATGGTTTTGGTTGAGTTGTCAAGAGAAAGAAAAAACTGTTTTCACGGACTGTAATTTTTGTAATTGGAACATACAATCCATGAATGTCATATAACAACATTTAGATTATGATTATGTTTTAGAGTAATTATTATGTTTGGATCATTACATTTGTGGGCAATAAAGTCTATTGTTCCACCGAGCCCAGGTAAGACTATTAAAAGCCTTAAAGGATGATTTTGCGTTGGTTTAGCTTCTGATTGGCTAACAAAACTGTTTTTACTCTACATGCCTTATATTTTCCTGTAATGCAAGTACTGCTCTGGAAATCACATATTGACTTTTTGTTTGTGTTTATTTATCTCACTGTCATTACTGCTTAATAGTTTTTTTTTGCAGCCTTTTTTATGTGGTGTTTGCACACAGCACAACACCAGCCCTTTAGTGTTTAACCGGCATAACCCAGAAGCTAAGACCTGGCATTGCCAATGTCTCTGAATGCACAAAGTCTGCTTTTCTCATACAAAAAGGGATTTGTTTCATGTTGTAACTTCGCTGTGTCTCTTTATATGTTACTGATCTTGTTGTCATTTGTAGACATCATTATTATCATAACAAATGTGTTCAATGTCTGTTGTCAAGGGAAATAATACCTACGTTTTACAAGATTTAATTTGAAAGATCCCATGACGTGCTTTTCCGGTTATTACCCGTCCCCTAGTGTGTTATGTAGCTTTTTCTGCATGTAAACGGTCTGCAAAGTCACAAACTAGGTAGATATGGTGCAAAATGCGAGAGCGTGTAAAACCTGATGTGAGCACATAAATCTGAGTTTGTGTGCATACATTTACACTTGTATAAAATATCCACGTAACTGTGAACCAAATTTAGCCTTGTATAAAATATCCACGTAACTGTGAACCAAATTTGAAGTCACAGAAGAAAAAAAACTGCAACTTGGTTATTACAACCTCTCAAATCAGTAATTACAACTTGACGAATCTGCTCTGTGGCAGTATAAATCGACGAATCTGCGGTCTTGACTTTTGCTACACTTCTTGCAATAAATGTGTCGCAAAAGTAATTTTCACCTGTAGATGTGGGGGGAGGGAAGGGGGTTGGAGCGAAGGGGCGGAGTTATCAGAACGACGAGGCTCGACTGCAGGGCTAAGGCCCTGACACACGTACTGACGGAACACGACTGTTGTGTCGCCTCACGTCTCCTGCTTCTTGGCCAACAGTCGCACTGGAACACACCGCAAAGACTTTAGCTGACGGCCAAGTAACACGTACAAACTGCGCATGCGTGAGTGGCAATAACTCTCCTTACCAGCAGGCGGCGGTAGTGTGTATTCGTCATTCAAAAGAGGCANCGCTTTGCGTCGTTAACAAACTTAGTGATAAACCGACACTTCCGCAGTAACAATTGTAAGACCCAAATACGGGTTGCGCTACCACACACACGTGGTTTCGTTAAGTTGCGACAACGCGTAGTATGAGACAGAATGACCGTTGTGACCTCTCAAACTTCCTCCTGTCTTCACACTCTCCCCTATGGTCCCGGTTTCATCGGCCCGAAGTGTTTGTCCGGGAGTTTCCGTTTTTGAGAAAGTCGGAGGCGCGTACACTTCGTGATAAACCGGGAACACTCCGACACCGCTTTTGGGACGTCTCGTTTTTCCGTTCACGTGAGCCACGGTAACTCACACAATTGGAAAACTACCTGGCCAATCACGGGACGCTCAACTAACCAGCTTTGCTTCACTTTTCTCTCACGATGGGCCATGCCGGATTTCTACGGACTGTTTTACTTATGTCCCATCGTTTTGTGGACGGCCATAGCAGTTTGGTCTCTCCGACTTAGAGACCGTTGTCCATTGCATACTACAGTCTACCTCCTGACTTAAAATGCTCCGACACCTAGACCAAGTGAAGACTGAGTCGTCCTCTAAGCTGGTCCTACCCTACTCTCATCGCCGTAAGTCCCTCTTCTAGCGTTAACGCGTCGTTTGCCTTTCGGCCAACGCATGACCTGCGTCTCCGAAACTTTAATGGGTGCCCCAAACTGGATCCCGGCTGACGTTGACGTCGAGGTCTACAACCCTCCACAGAAATTTCTCTGACAATGTTTTGCTCATGTTCTCCCAACGTAGTCCAGACAGTCTTGAAGTAGTAGGAGTCCGTTCTAGAGAAAAACCTCTTCGTCTCTCTCGGATTACTTTGAGACGTACACGGAGGATATAGTCAACCGTAAAACCTCGCTTCAAAGAGGTGTGAGGTCTGCGGAATTTTGGACCGACTCCTCGTCGTACAGGGTCTTTTCTGAATGTGTGGAATGTGAGTACGTACACGTGCCTCTGTAATAACTTGTTTACCTTATATGTGTCCTGTGAACTACTTTCCAAGGAGTCATACTTAGGGCTCGCGTCTTGTGGAAGCCTCATAATCGTATTTCCATTCTGTAAAAACAGTACGTACTTGCGGTAAATGGTACGGATCCGGATGATAACGAAAAAACAAAATTCTATCTAGACTACGGCAACAAAAAGGACACAGTCACAAAAAACGTTATACAGTTAAAACGTTATACAGTCAAACGTTATACAGTCACCAGCTACGCAAATAATAAAAACACCGTAACACGAACGGGCACGAACCCTCCCTCAATGTCAATCACATAGGTTAGTAGACACAGACATCAGCGATAAAAGTAGTAATTTCAACCGAAGCCTCCTTCACGGGTCAACGACACAACGAGTATTAGAATTCATAGAAAAAATTGCTTTTCTTTCTTTTTTCTTGTGTGTTGGTGTAAACGTCGTATAGTTTAAATCCTAAAAAAAGAATGCAACAAATTCTCACCCTAAGGGTGGTGGGTGGGGGGGGGAAAATATTAACACAGTAGGGGTGTCGTGGGGGTAAACTTTGTACAGGGTGCCGAATAGTCACTCCGTTTTATTTCTAGAGTACTGATCTAAAATTACCTAGTTATTAATGTAAAATGACTTGTTGTGATTGATTATCTGACGACGAGAGGTGAAGAGGTATATGTCGGACTTTAGACGGTACTGAGAGAAGGTGGGTGTGTGCGTACCGAGGTACTCTAGGTCTCTGAAACGGCAGGTTACGACCCGGAGATTTGACAACTGTACCACATAAAAAGTTGTGTTTATGTGAGCGGCCCCGTCAAAACTTTCGGAACAATAGTGTCGTGTTAAAAGACCAAACAAAAAGGAATAAACCCCGGACTTCAGACACAAGAAACTACCTCTTTCTCTTTCGGCCTGTTTACTACTACAAACTTCTCCGTGTTTACACTAAATAAAACGAACACACCATAAAACAATCCGTGGGTCTCCGGGTGTCACTCTATTTCTCGCCGACTTGAGGTTTAGACCCCTGGCCGATACAAACACAGTCTCCAGGATAGGAATAGAAGACCAGAGACAACGTCACTTCGTACAAAAGAAAGGGGGATTTAATCCCTCTAACCCTCGTTACTAGAACCTTACGTCCTTCGTCTCCGGGGGGAAGCGTCGTCAGGTAATATGTTACCTAATAAAGGAATGGCTTTAGTACGAACCCAACTTTTTTAAGTAGGTATAATCTCTTTTTACCTGCCGAGAAATATATTCTTTGCCGGCATAAACTTCTTTTTTGACTATAAAACGAAAAAAACAATTTACGGCGGGCTCCGCCGACAAAAAGTCCAGAGTTCTCGGAGACTTTTACTGTAAGCGGTCTGTGTTTAACTCGGTCGAAGGAAAATGGAAGATTTTCCAATTTATTATTAGCAAAAAAGAGTTTCGTTCCTATCGTATAAGCACTCAACCTACAATCTTCAACAGTCTTTAGCGATTAAACACAAAAATTAAAATTTTCATTGTTAGTCTAACCTTGCGCTTTCGTTACTTAGTTGTGTCATTTTTTTTTTTACATGTTAATAGATCACAGACAGGTTTTTTTTCTTTTTTAATCAATATTTATAATCACAGCAACACTCTGCACAAAATGAGTCCTTCTGCAATCAGGTTTACCTCACGTGCGACTTCCTGGAGTACAAGATCCAGGGCGTGATTGCAACAGTGTACATACAGTGAGTGTGGGCTCGCTTCTTTCAGACCGGGCCTGAACACCGGACAAACGGCCTGACATATTGCGGCACCATCAAAGCAATACCCCTGTAGATGAGCAATAGGAATGTTCAGTCTCAGTAGAATGTCTTTCAAACAGGTAAAAAGTGTCTCTGCTGTAGTGTCTGGGCAGTTGTAAAATCCTAAAAAGTCACAGTGCGTCTCCAGATCCTTGTCCACATACTGAAGGCAGCAGGAAAACTGCTCGTCAGTGCTGATATCGGTTGTACCATCAGCTGTTAGTCCGTAAAATTCACTGCCAGACGCACGGGAAACTATTGTCCTTTGAACAGAATGCGCAAATTGGGAGATAATCTAATTTTGTATGGTGTTGCTGACCCAGTTGTCTCGCCTCATAATGCATTCTCTTTCCTTGGGTAAGTTATATGTCCTTTCCAACATCAACTCTTAGAGAATGCCGTCGCGCATTGTGTCTCCTCTAAATGGCAATCCCTTTCTTCCAAGAAAGGAAATCGAACGGAACAAAATCTCCAGGACATTTCTTGCCGTCTGTTGTCTTTTAACTACACCATCTGAAAGAAGTGCAGTTATTGGAGTTTGCTGTAATCCAGAAAGTTTCCTGATTGCCTCTGTGTGTATAGCCGATTTCTCTTTTTGCCAGTTGGAAAATCCCCTCCCCACAAAAAACTTAGCACCATGGTCTGACTCTGAAGATATTAGTTTTTTCTGCATAGCCTGGAGGCATGCAAAACATGCTTTGTTTCCCGAGGTACTTGGGCTTGAGCTATTGCTTGGCATGCTGTCCGAGGTTGTGTTGCAATCAATTTTACATATTTTTGAAGGATTCAAAAATAAATCTAATATTCGCTTTTGTGCCGCCATTATAGTATGTCCTGTTACTGTACTTGTACTGTACTTAACTTGTCTGTATGTGCTTGACGTCATTTCCGACCAGACTCAAAATGTGTAAAATAAACCACATCCTATAATTTAAATATTGTCGGTATATGAACATAATCAACACAATTGAATGAAACTGTTTTTGTATTATTATTATATTTTTATTATGTTTTATTTAATATTGTGGAAGTGCAGATTCCCTGTCCTCCACCAGGGGGTGCTGCAGCACCCTCAGCACCCCTACTTCCCACGGCCCTGCTCACTGATGAGCAGTTTTCGCACTTTTCCTTGACTATTTCTTTCGGACGCTGTTATCTTCTTGATAAGAACCATGGATCCTCTTTTTGACCAGCGGTGTATTTCCTGTTTCCATGGACTTAAAGGTGGAACTCCTGCTATTATAATATAATCACATTTCATTTGTGACATTAATCCTGAAATAGTGCATCAGCTCTTTTAAGCTGAGGCCACTCTACCAAATGTAGACTACACAGGAGAGGAGAGTGAAAACTAAATTACCATTGTATATACTATTTTTATTTTTATTTTGTACATAATGTTGAAATCTGCAGAAAATGATTCAAGATATCATATAAAGGCTTCATTGTCTTATAGCTGTCCATAGCTACAGGTAGTTTCGTCCATGAAATTCCAGCTCCTTTAACAATGCAATATACATAAAACATAAAAACTAATTCAAATATAGTACGAAGAAACACGTAAACGATATATATATATATATATATATATATGTCAAATAAAATAATATAACATATAAACAGAATGTAAAAGGACATACTGTATCGTGGTTTAAAAAAGCTTTGTAACAATATATAAATAAATGTGTAGACTGTAAAAGGATGTGTTTCAACGGAAAAAGGTAAAGAAAGTTCATTCAAAAGGTACATGAAAACCAGCCTTTCCTCTGATGTATACATGTGATTCACGACTTGGGTCTTGTGTGGCAATTAGCCTAAAATTCAAAACATTATAGTGGTTTTGCAATTAATGTGTAATGTGAAAGGGACAAAAAGAGAAGTCTTTGATTCCACTGAGCTATAAATCCCCTTTTACCTTATTTTCTTCCAACAGAGCTTAAAGACTGTTCGGACCTCATGTGTCAAGTTGTCGAACAATAATCTAATAACAACTTTACAAAGGGATAATCTGCAAGTCCTAGCCTCCAAGTTAAAACCATAGAGTGTAAAAAGGTTAAAACAAAATAGACAAGTATTAAGCGTTAAGTGGGATAATATTGTAGAACAAACGGCTTCTGTTTGAGGTTGATAAAATAAGGTCATCCTTGTAACTTAGAGAGATATTTTATTATGTAGGTAGGAACTGTATGCATCGGTAAGGTTAATTTAAAGGTCCCATTTCATGGCCATTTCCACTGATCATAATTCCATTGTTGAGGTCTACTAGAATAGATTTATATTGTGCAATTTTCCAAAATCACTTTGGTTTCTCATACAGCATCTCTGTAAACTACGTGTATTCACTGAATTTCACTCTCTGCCTTTAACGTCCATGGGCCCCTGTTGTAGTTCCTGATTTCCATTATCTTATCCTTCTCCTATATGTGTGCAAATTTTAGTGAAGTGTTTCAATGGCATAAACGTTATTAGTGATGGATATTTGTGATGATAGACATTCCAGAGTGTAAGGCTTGAGGGTTTCATGA
Source organism: Notothenia coriiceps (assembly GCF_000735185.1). Classification (NCBI taxonomy): domain Eukaryota; kingdom Metazoa; phylum Chordata; class Actinopteri; order Perciformes; family Nototheniidae; genus Notothenia; species Notothenia coriiceps. The sequence continues at coordinate 123,743 of NW_011336803.1, read as the reverse complement.
TAAATCAGCTATTGATACAATGACCAGAATGCGCCAATTCGAGGCGTTAAAATGTGGCGTGATGTTACATTTAACTCAAAATACCAACATGAATGTCAACCATTTAATGGCTAATGCAATTGTTACTTATGGTGTTGTTAGTTAGACAGGTCATTCTAAAGTAACTTGTACTTATTATTTTAGCCAAATAAACATAAACATGGAACTGCATACATAGTTACATTACATGTCTGTAAGTGTCTGCTTCTTTGACCAGACAACTATAGACATAAATCAACATGTATACTACCAGTTTTACATGTAGTAGATACTCCTTCACAGGTCAAAGAATATTCGATGGGTGGCAAGTCTAGTTGATTTAGTGCTACCATTTTACCCGAGTATTATTATCATCGTTTATACTCATCGAGCAGTGACTTGCCATGCACCTTCATATGTCCTATACATTCATCTTGAAGTTTGTACCGGTTAGTGATTATAAAGTCCATGACCATTGCCTAAACAAAACATTGTCAGTTCCTCTTCATCATCGTGTCAGTACTCCGTCCAGTCCACTTGCGACTTTGTCGCTCATCTCACTTCTCTTGGTTGTGCATCCAATTCAAAGAACCAATAAAATAAGACCATGGAGAACCCTATTGACTGTGTTTTGAGATCCCGTTCTTTCGCAATCTGAAACACATAGATTCGTGGGAGAACCAGAACCAACCTTCCTCTGTCGCCTCAGTGTCGTCGTGCCTTGCACAGATGCCGGGCAACCCTTCAGCTTGGTTCTCCAGCACACACAGGGCTGGAAGTTTGCCAGCGATAGGCAGGTGACACAGTGTCGCGCGGCCGACAGACTCAGCTGCATACTTCATCACGGAGTGCGCGTCGAAGTCGGCTCCAGGTGAAGACTCCCCCTGGACCACAGAAGCCCAG
>NW_011336803.1:115544-122777 GCF_000735185.1 Notothenia coriiceps | reverse complement strand
CATTTTGGACATAAAGTCCACATAAAGATCAGTGATAATTGATAAATAATACGGTGTTTTTCTGCAACAAGAAGCGCAAAAGCAACTAAATGATAACACAGGAAGATAAAGCCGATTCTACTAACCTGCTCCACATCTGATCTTTGCGTCACTCGCCGGGCTGCAGGTGGAAGCCGCAGCAGAAGCGATAATGAGGGTGCTGAGGCAACAGCACTATCGAGTGTTCTCCCCCAGATCAGACACCTGCCCTGTGACCTTGCGACAAGCCAGGCAGGGGAGAACAGCCCCGAGACTTAACAGTACACACACACAACACACACACACCACACACACACAGCACACCACACAACACACCACACACACACACACACACACCACACACCAAACACACACACCACACACACACACACACACACACACACACACACACACACATTGCCTTACCCTTATCTTAGTACTGAGACAATATCAAGTCTCTCAATATGAAAATCTGAATCAGATTAACTGTCAATTAAGTTGTTAACATTCATACATAGATCCTTACTTGTGTATATGGGCACATGTAGCAGGGTGTCCGCGCGCCGTATTAAAAAGTATTAAAAGTTGTAAATCATTAGGAAAAATTTAAGGCCCTATTAAAAAGTATTAAACGCATTTTCCAGGTATTAGAACGTCCACAGCAACACAACATGAAACACCCTTTAATGGACTACAAGAACATTCGGGAAACTCAACCCAAGAGCGCCCCATGCACTACGCACGCTTGTAAAATGCTGATTCTAATTTAAGTTTTGTTGCCGTTTTCCTTTGGTTCGAGCCGCGCCCCCACAGACTCTAGATCCCTTTCGTCGATGGGATCAAGCTGTTCTGCTTCTCCCACAATGCTAAGCTGCTAGCCGAAAAGCCCTGCGCGCGTTAAATTCCCGACTCTCCCGATAGCCAATCCGCTGCCTTCCCCGACTGCCACGTCGCTGACACGCACCGCTGCCAGACTCTCTCGACCGGAGAGCAGCGAGCTCCGGCCGGATTTTGCTGCGCCTCAGATCACAAGAGACACACGTTCACTAAGCCAAACTATATCCGGTCACCAGTGACTGCTAATGTTAAAGTAAAGTCAACAACATATCGACACCTAAATACTTAGTTCTATATTAAGAACGAAAAAGTGTTAACACTAGGCATATATATCTTTTATTGTTTTATCTCTTGGCGAACAGATGCCTAAATCAAATTACTACTTCAATGTTTATTTTTCTAATAAACCATGCATTGGGTTAGTCACACAATTCATTATCTTGTGCTTTGTTCTATCTGAATTATTACCCATGTACTGTATTTTAATAAAGAACGCAGGTTGCAGCCTTTTAAAAAAAAAAATGCCCTCTGTCTCTCCCCCAGGTGGTAACAGGTGACCAGCTGGTGGTAATTGAACGGGGCGTCCTGATTCGGCGAGCTGAGCTGACTCACGGCGGCGTCTACCACTGCCAGGTGGAGGAGCATGGCTACCACTGGACCGCCGTCACCGTGCGCCTCGCCGTCTGGAGCCCCTCGGCTAATCGCGTCCTCGCTTCCTGGTCCGCCTCATCCTATCAGAGCAAAGGGAGCCAGCCCTGGTATGAAGACGTGATGGCGCTGGTTCACCCCGGAAACATCGGCCAGCACTGCAAGGCGCTAGGATACCGCCCCCCACGCAACCACCGTCAATACACTGAAATCAAGGTGGAGCAGAAGAAGGAGAAAGAGAAGGGGGAGAGGCACAAGCATGGGGGAGGAAGAGGAGGTGGAGGGGGAGGAAGAGCAGCAGGGAGGAAGAGCAGGAGCAAGCCGCAGCAGAGGGCACCAAGGAGCGCTTGAATGTGTAGCGGAACAGGAGGGCGGATTTAAGTGACTTAAAAAAACACACACATAAACGTCCACACACGTACACACACTTAACTTATACACTGAGACACACACACTGTACATAAAGAGACTATGACATGCGCATGCACTTATCTACAAACAAAAAAGGCATCCTTTCATCATAGTAACAAACTGTCTGACTGAAGTATGTACAGGAGGGGGAGAACAACAGAGACACTTGGACAAAAGACTTGTGAATAAAAAGGAAAAAGTAGAAACCCTTAGGCTGCGTAGCGTGTAGAATGAAGGATGAAGCGACACGTCTCAGTTTACCTGTCGTGACAAGGACATTGGATTTCGGATTTGGAGCCTCTACAGAGAAAAAAAAATCCAAACGTAGATATTCCACATTTGAAAAATCATCCAACCCTTCTGAAATGATTGCTGCCTGAAAGCACCATACCGGTGGCTCTGCATGTTTGATTATAAGTCATGTAGACTCTGCCAATTATCCTCCATAGCAGAACAGATGTCTTTAAGATTGATTTCGTACCTTCCAGGCAGACACTGGTTTCCATTCAATTTGGGCGACTTTGAAAACCATCGCACAGGAACATGCAAAATTATTTCGAAAGTTGCAATCAGCATTTTACAAACTTTGCTATGTGTGGCGTTCACGTTTCAAGGACACTCCATCCTTGGTGTTCTCAAAACATTTTGATTGTCTAGCTTTGTTGTTGGAAAGTGAAAACATGGGGACAAAAAGTAAACTATTGTTCACTGTCAAAATAAGTTTAAAGGTATTTTTGGGAAAATAATCAGCAGTGATATTTTGTTTAAAGGCCTTTAAGAAGGTAAATAGCACTGATTATGCATATTTTTACCCAAAATTATACAGTTTACTGTATACCAACAATTCACCTACAGTACAGAGAGAGTTATTTCTTCAGATAGGTGGGGTCTGACACAAGATGACGGAGTGTGACCACAAAGATGAGGGCAGAGAGAAGCAGGGCGACAGCTTTGATGAGGTTACACATCTTCTTTTACACACTCGCGACAGGAGATGTTTCCATTCCGTTCTCCTGAAAGCTTCACAAATGTTGGCTGGTAGTGTTAATTTATGGCACGGCCACGCAGCTGAATAAAGGTGTGGGAAAAAGTGAACAGAAAATAAGGACCTAGTAGATCTGGTGTGTTTTATAATGTCAGAGAAAATCCCATTCTGGGTGTTGGCTTTGTTTCCCTGCTCTCCCACATGAGTACAGTGAACAGATTTAGAAAACATGTTTATTGTAGGGCAAAAGCAAAATCTGCACACCAATGTACACATTTGAATATCATTTAAGTTTCTTGAAATCTGGCTTTTAGATTAACATAACAAGGGTTATTTGGCAAAAGGCACAGATATTTTAATTGGTAGTATTTAAAATGATATTTCTAGCACTTGAAAACCTCTAGAGGCTCTGCATCTATTGAAAAAGAATCTGTTCTTGCTGAACTTTGAACATGTCTGAGTAAAATATCGAGATGCTTTTAAAAAGATGTTTCCATTGAGGATTGAGGTGTGAACTGAAATGCCAATAGACTTTGTACAGAAAATGCATGTTTTACAACCCATGGCTTTGGACCTAAAATGGGCCGTTGGTGACTTTGTGTGGGTTCCAGACAAATTAAAACAGTGGAGTAATATACCGCTGGTCCCGTAGCTGCAGCTGGTAATGACATTTGGTTGTAAATTATGAAGCAGGCCTGATGTTTAATAAAGACGCCTTTATTATACAAAGTGGAACCTGAGAAAGTGCTGAACAGGACTGGCGTCATGTGGACTCTGACGTGAGGGATTTAGACGACTACAGTGACTTTCAAGGCAGTAAATTTTGATTTTCTCTAAATGTTTAAATGTTAAACCAACACAAAGCGTTCCACCTCTATTTAACTTTCTTCTTATCGGTATTTATTTGTTTAATCTGGAATGAAACAGCTTGTTTCAGAAGTTGTGAGGTCAGATATTTTGTGGTCATTTTTTGCCAATTCTTTCTCAAACAGGCTGCTAATGTAACATTTGTGTTGGTTTGTCTTTATATGTATGTAGGCCTACTGTATGTTTGTATGCCCACACATTGAAGTCTGCACAGTATTTTTTTGTTTTGTAAAATCTACAAATGTTAACATCTGTTTCTCTTGATGCACCTTTCCACTCCCACCTGTGGAAATTCAGATTGTGCCTGCCTGCAACCACGGTTATTTTATGTTTTTAACCGTCCCATAAGGCAAGCATTTAAAAAGCAGCAGGAACTACAATTCTCTTTCCAAATCTGATGCTTTGTCTTCCTGTTTCTCTTCCAGTTCCTCAGAACAACAAATAGAAACCAAATGCTGAAACTTCAGAACTCGGATTTTTAATAAACAGTAAGAATAGAGGGACATGGAGAAAGCAAGACAACTAATTCAATTAAAACTTACTTCACGGGAAGACTATCCCCTGGTTTAGTCCAACAATTACAGCTTCCCATATCTCCATATATTTAATTTCACCCAACAACGATGAAGTCATGCACGCAATTCTGCACATATTAGATTAAATATTACCCATGCTGGGTCCTGCAGGATCCTGAACCCTTTGCACTGCTGTGTATGTATTTCTGAATATGTGTGTGTGTTCTTGTAAAGTATAGATCTGTGTGTGTTTGTCAGAGTAGGATCAGAGTGAGTGGAGCTGAAATGCAGGGCCAGGGGCCAGCCAGTAAATCTGCCAAACAGGGATCTCAGCAATGGATCGGAGACACTTTTGATTCTGTAAGAAAAATAAACCAGACCGACTTAGAGCAGAAAATTAACATGGGCTGGGCTCCTTGGCTTTCTTGGCTTTGGCCACATGAAAGAGCTAACCAGCGCTGAGCTACTTTTAAATGTGTGTTTGAGTAAAGAAAGAGAGAGTTTATATGTTAAAAGTGTCAGGTGCAGACACGCCTCAAAATGAAAGGGTGTGAGTGTGAAGCTGGCAGTATGATCCAAGTCAAATCAGGATTGAGTGTGTTCTCAGACAGCTGGCAAATCTAAAATGTAGGTTACGAAAAGTAAACGTTATGAGTCGTAGCCATTGACATAGGCTACTAACTGGGCTGATAAATGTTAACAACAAAATAAATGTCAAGAAAGAGAAAGTTTAGCTTTTCTTTCTTAGCTTCTGCTATCCATTAGCATCCTAGATCTCAATGAGGTTCTTCATTGAGGCCTTTCTGTAAACATGATATTGCTGTTTTCTGTACAAGAAAAATAACTGCCCATAATTGTAATAAAATGTGAACACTTTGTAACCAACATAAAAATGGCAGTTACATTGTTAGCCTCCAATTCAACATATCCAATAACTCCAAACCTTTAGCTATTAGCATATTCCCTCATGGAAGCTGTCGCTAATTCTAACAAAATTAATCTGAAATATCTTTGCCAAAATGTTTGGGGCTATCATCCAATTCAGTTAAAAAATACCAATCTATCAACAAAGAATAGTTAAAATTGTAACATATGTTTTTTTTCTTTTTCTAGTTGAGTACATTAATACAATTCTTATTTCATCGTAAAGCTACCGCGGAAGTTGTTTAGCTTAGCAAAAAGATTAAAAACAGGAAGTTCAGCTACCTTGTCGGAAAAAAACGTTTAAAAATCATCATAAACCTGCAGGACTGTTTAACTTTTCATAAAGAGAGTTAAACAAATTGTTTTGATCATTACATTACAAAAGCTAATGGTATAGGTAAGTTAGGCTAGGGAAATGCAAAATACAGGCTGGTCAAAAATGTTGACAAGCAAGCAGCAAGGAAAAAGCGTGTATGGTGTTCAGCCTGAGGATATAGCCTAGTGAGAGTATGAGTGTGTAATGTGTGTGTAAGTCTTTATTTGTGTCAGATCCAAACAGCACACGAGTAGGAAGCAGAAGTCCTAAGAAACATTTTTATTGCGCACCATTTTAAACATTTAAGACGTAAGTGCAGAGCTGCTCCTCTTTCATTACAACGGCCTCTTGTGTTTCACTCTGTTTTCCTGTAATTACATCTCAGTGTCAATATTTCTCTTGTGTGATTTTCCATAACGACTGCTTTGCAGGAATGAAACTGTCTTAAACTGATATCCTCTCATCATGCGAGTCTTTTTCTTTTTGTAAATATGTATAAAGGTCTGCTTTCAAGTGAGTATGTTTGTGGGTTGTGGTTTATTGTGCCAATAATATACAGATTCTGAACTAAACAAAAAGACGCGCATGCAGTGGATGGACAAGTGAAGCAAGTATTCATTTATTGTTGATTCTGCTTTTAACCCTTATGTTGTGTTCGGGGCTCCCTTGACCCGTTTCAAGTTACAATTATATAATTGTAACCGGTTTTTTTTACGGAACAATGCTTCATGATATCCTCCACAACAGCTGTGTAAACACTACAAAACTGATTTTGACAATTTTAGCCAAGTCTGAAGGTCTCAAAAAAGTATCATTTGGTGTTCAGGGGCGTCATTTATAAAGGGATATATGCTCAAAAAAATGGCGTACGCCAGTTTCTACGCAATGTTTGCGATTTATAAAATACTAACTTGACGGGAAAATGTGCGGTCCTCCACGCAAACTCTAACCCATGCGTACGCACTAAGCACAAAAACGGGAGAGACGAGAAACTGCAACACCGTTGGCAGAAGGAAGAATGGAGAGAAATATGTGGAAATAATACCATAAATAAAACGTTACCTCTCATTTATCATATATGAAGAATTCATTTTCACAAATTGATTAAGGCCAATCTTAAAAAGATTAAACAAACGCCTGTTTGAGACTCCTCAGTGCACACAAAAACATAACTTGGAGAAATAAATAAATACGGATTTAAAACCACGTCGAATACGTTGTGTTAATGTTATGAAATGTTTTCTCATAAATGATGCGGTAAGCAGGAGGACAGAATTATGTCTAAACTGACGCCGTTTTGCATTTCTATAGGTTGTAGATACGAGCATGGTTTTATATACTATTGTAATACATGTTTAATCGTGTTTTATGCCGTTTGCCAAGACTTGATAAGTCGCTCGTAAAACACAGGAGGTATGGAAACTAGGAGCACCATATGTGGTCAATTGTACAGCTAATATAACACAACACATTAGTTGTATTTCCTTTAACTGGTGGATATATAGAGTTGCTGCGGAGTTGAGATGCACAGGCTGCAGTGGAGACGCTGCGCACAGCTGATCGAACAGCTGGGACACAAACCACCAAATACAAAAACATAATTCAGATCCATTCGTCATGACTCCACTCCGGAGGGGTTCCCCGATCATTTCTTACAGTTTCTCATCAAGGGGGGGGGGGGTCGTCCTGTCCCCGGTACAAACACACTGCCT
>NW_011336803.1:102123-115479 GCF_000735185.1 Notothenia coriiceps | reverse complement strand
CCCCTATCACCTGTAGCGTTGCGCCTCCAGGACGAGGTGACTGTGCCGCGGCACCCACGCCCAGAACAAAAACTGTATACGCTCAACTCCCTTTTGCGGTCGAGCGTGTTCATCCTCCAACCTTTGACATTTTCGTGAGAACTACCGTCGTGAGAGACTCCCCTACCTATGAGCACAGGGTGTTTCTCGTCGGTTTTATATTGGTCTGCACATCAAGGGGCACGAAGTCAAAGTCCTCGCCAGGAGTATCTATCGAGACGCTCAAGAGTAGGACTCGAGACGACAAATTTGAACACACCGACTATAATTACTGTCTCCTAATTTGCCTAGGGCCTCGGTTAGCTGTCAGAAGTAAGTATCCTCCCTTTATACTGAGTTTGGAGAAGGAGGTCGTGAGAGTCCCACTCGTCGATGTTGAACAATCTTTTTTACGACAGAGCACGCGACCCAGTGACCTACAGTCGCCTTTTGTAAGGTTACAAAAAGAACCGCTGAATAAAAACGGTGTCAGAATTAAACCCTAGTCTTTGGTAACTCAAACAGACACCGACAGTCCTATAAGAGTAAGAAGGGGAAACGTAAGACTACAACTCCAGTAACTCCACCGATTTTTATAAGACCGGTCTATACGTTCGAATTGGGTGGTGCTAAGTAGTAGGTACACAAGAACATCCCATTCAGCACGAAAGTAAACGTTTACGTTGTTCAAGCAACGCCCCGAGCCACCGTGTGCCCCTGTCCGTGTAACGGCGCACTGTCGGTCCGCCTGGAGGCACACGCGTCATTTTCGTGTACCACAGTCGCGGGGGAGATAACGTGTTACACAGACTTGTTGGGCAACTGAAGTCCGCCCTGCCCGAACTACATCAAGTGATAAAGTCGAACAAGATTAATGTCGCTCACTCCCAGACCACCCGTATCGAAACCGCTGTTCCCGAAGAGCCAACATTGTACGTCACCCAATAGACAGTAGCCACTACAATGGCACGAGAGTGAATAAATGTTTCGGAAAAGTGGGAGCGGGGCAGTAACTCCGTCGGGGCAGCGCCGACGTTGGTACGACACCGTGTAGCGGTCACAATCTGGGAAACAGGTCCATCAGTCGACAACCAGAACACTTACAAGGAAGGCCAACGTACACAACATTGAGAACACGTTTTTTTGTGTCAAGAGGAGTTACCTAAGAGTACAGTAGCTACGCTGCACAACTAACATAACAAACCTATTTCCCTAAAAATAGCTATCGTAGACCGGGAAGTAATGGGACTGTAAAGGAATGTACGGCCCATCAATCATCTTAACCAAAAGGCTCGCCTATCACACCCCGGAAAAACGAACCGCTAATTGAGTCGTTGGTTTACCGACCGGGAGAACACGAAACAGTCTCTCTGCATCTCTGCTTTCGTATGCAAACTGAGACGAAGAGTAAACACTAAAAGTCAGAGACCTGTTATAGTTAACAGGAACCCTTAATTATCTTTCCTACAAAACACGATTTCACAGAACGATCAAATGAACCGTGGTAAGGAAGCACCTATTAAAAAGAGACGTCTAATCCCGTAAGACCGCAGCCCGTCAGTACGGGGGTCAGGTCCCTTGGTATTACTTCCTTCGAAAGCGCACATGACGACACGCCGGAAAATCTGATAAAACGTGAACGACAAGGTAAGTAAAAGACAAGTAGGGACGAACACAACAACTCGACCCCCATGAAGAAATAAGAAACAGTGATGCACTAGCTAGGTACGAACAATTAATAAATCACGCTCCTATTTTTCGACGAGACGTGTGGCATTTGTTACGCCGACTGCATTTTAGTACTTCTTAAATTCGTCAAATTATAAGATTTAGACGTCGTATATACAAGAATAATCGAATACTTGGAGGGTAACATGTACATTATTTATTCACATATACTTCACTTCAAATAATCCACTCCCTTTTTTTTTAACCTTGTATTTTAATGCAAAACAAAAACACCGTGGCACACGTTGGCCAACCCTTGGTGACAAATCATTACGTAGAACCTTATACTGTAATTATAACGATTACATGTGTGTAGAATAACACTCTCAACTAAAGTGGTAATGTAAGCTGTTCGAAACAGATGTATGTACTCCGTCTCGGTTAATTTCCAGGGTAACAGTTCGAAAAGCCCAATAATGGGCAGGGGGACACACAATACTTCCAAAAAGACATAAATTTGCCAGACGTCGCAGTTTTGGGAGGTTTCAGTGGGACATCGCTCATTGAGCATTGGTATGTATGGAGGGGTTTGCGGACAACCTCATGCACGGAAGGAAACTAAGAAGGCCCATTGGTACTACAGTACGAAAGGGCCTTGGTGTTACATGGTTAGCACTCGGCAAGCAATGCAGGACGCCCGGCATATGCAATCGGGGGCGCTAACCAGGTTAAACTGGTAGGTGGCCGAAGGAGTGTGGTGTGAGTCACTACGTCGCGAGACGACTATCCGAACAACTTCTGCGCAACGCCCGAGGCGGAGCCTTTTCATCTGCTCTTATCGGCTAGCGTCGGCCCCCCCAAGAGTTTTTTCGAGCGACTTCAGCCTTGTCGAGGCTCAGCCTAAAAGAAGAAAGAAGAAGAACGAAGAAGAAGAAAAGAGAGCCAAAAACCCGCCTAACGTTTGTGAAATTGCCACGTAATGGCAGTGGAGGCCTCAGCCGAACTTGAGCCAAACGAAATATTTTTACGTGTGTACACAAATTAGCAATTAACAGTCTACTACATGATTCATTTATGTAAACAAGACATCTAATCTAAGTTGAATAACAATAACGTGTATAATTGTCCAATAACTCTGTTAATTACGTCAAACGAAAGGTTGTCCTCGCGTCTTCGTCATTTTCACTTTGCATTCATGTGTTAATGTCTTATTAATCTCTCTTACTTAACTTACTACTTATTTGGTCATCTCCCCATACTTAATGTTTCGTCGACACTACGTCATACTGTCAGCACATACTTATACGATTCTACATATTCATACTTTTACCCATTCGTCGACGCTTATATCCAATATTTATATATCTATAATTAAATACTACTATGTTGTAAACAACCTGTCAATACTTTTTAAATTAAGAGACTCTGCTCACAAAAGCAGGCACAAGTGTCGCACTAGCACCGTGTAACGGTCTGAGAAATGTTTATGTTTGGATTGTTAATTTGTGTGCCTTTCTTATAAATGTATGATTTTATGAATTTTAGTCAATCAGTATTATCTGGAATAGCGAAATGCAGAATGTTTCATATTTGGGATGTGGTTGATGAGTACACATGACCACAGTCAGGTCAGAGGGCATTGTTTCATCCCTCCAATTCTATTAAGTTATTATGTAATCTAAATGATCATAGGCCTGCCTCTTTTGAAATCCAAATGTAAAATAATAACTGTATTGATATGTATTCGTGTTTTTACACAGGTAGGCCTACTATTTTCAGCCAAAACAAAAGAGCCTACTTAGTAGGCCTGTTTATAATATTGAATACATCATAGAAATGGTGTTGACATTTTTAGTCTGGTTCATGTTATTAGGTGTGAATACATTATTTGTTCTATAAAATGTTCTATTCAATTAAATACACATTTGAAAACCAATTTATGGTGTATTTATTGTTTTTAGTTTAAGCTCTGAAGTGGTTTTTAAATCTACAAAAAGTTGGGATGTAATAAGTTATATTGTTTGTAAACATGGTACTTTACATATATATCTGTTTGTTTAAGGTTTCCAGGTGATGCAGACAGGCTGGACCAGAGAGTGAGAGACAGAACTGGACTCCTCACAGCAGTGAACTCTGCACAGGTACAAATACAATTTTTTCATACTGTAAAAAGAATCACGAAAGATATTGGTTTAAATAAATGAAGTATTGACTTTAATACACTGATATACATTCCATTAAACAATACTAAATACTAGACCACCTACACATCAGTGAAGTTGAGGGGTTTTTCCATGCAAAAGGTTACATTTAGATGTTAACAAGCAATATGACTTTGTCAGCTTTCTAATTTAATGTATTGAAGGCAAAGATATTTGACACATGGTGAAAACACAGCAGATATGAAATATCTTCTGCCTTCACACAGAGACAGAGACATGTGTGTCCTGCAGGGGCGCTGTTGCTCTGAGCACGTGCTGCTGCGCGCCGGAAGCCCCGCCTACCGCTCACCCATGGCCGCTGCCTGCTGAAAAATAAGTGCGCAGCTCCGCAGCACGGCAGAGGGGGCTCTCCACTGAAAACCGCAAAACCTGGACTAATTTATACAACCACCGGCTCTTATTGTCATTATTTAACAACAAACATGACAGCCACTATTATTTCTCCTTTCTTCGAGTACAGGGAAGAGTCGAACAAGGTAAATGACCAGAGGAAATGGGCGACTGAATGTAATCTTTTCTCGAGAAACCATGCTAACGTTAGCCTAGCCACTTTTTAGCGCAACCTTAATGTTAGGTTTGAAGAGAGTAACTCGCATAACTCACACGGTTGCTGACTAGAAACTGTTACTGAGTAACAGTATAAGTATTCGGCTCCTATAACTTAGTTTACTTATCATTTACGTCTATTAAAAGTATGTTTTTGCTGTGCTTGCCAACTTGTTGATCTTGTTGCAAAGTGGCACCTCGTTCACAGCAGTGAGTGACGCACACAGACAATGCGAGTAATCCTTTTTTAATGTTAATGTTGAGTGAAACAAAAAGCTGTGTTTGTTTGTGTGCATGAGTGTGTGTGCGCGCGCGCGTTCGTGTTTTTAAGGCTTAATTAGCATTGTTTATTACCAGCACGTACCGATAGCCTGCCATTTAATGTTAACCGAAGTTAGCAGCAGAGATGGGAAAAGTACTCAGATCTTGTACTGAAGTATAGCATACGTACCAGAGTGTAGGAATGCTACTTAAAATAAAAGTCCTGCATTCAACATGTTACTCAAGTAAAGGTTCAAACGTCTTTGCACCAAAATATACTTAAAGTACTCGTGATACACGTTAGCCCATATCAGAATAATATATGATATGTTTTATAATGATTGATCATTAAAGTGTTCTCAAAGCTGGTAAGGGTGCAGCTAGTCTGAATGACTTTGTATACTGCAGGGTAGTTTGTGAATTTACTCCAGGTGGAACTAAAGTCTGATTTAACACTTGATTATATTTCACATCATTATTGCAAATCTGAAAAGTAACCAAATGTATTAAATAAATGTAGTGGAGTAAAAGTACACCATTCACCTCCGAATCGTAGTGGGGTAGAAGTAGAAATTGCAAAAAAATGAAACACTCAAATAAAGTTCAAAATTGTACTTAAGTATAGCACTTCAGTAAATGACGTACTTAGTTACTATACACCACTGGCCACGATTGCTGTCTGTGTAATGGTATGAACTTTGTTTCACGTTAACTAGTTCCTTGTGCTATAAATATGAAGCAGTAACTTGGGTCATTAAATACATCATGGCATTGCTACACAGCTTTATTATAGCCAACGATGCCTTTGTACTTTAATTACCTGCATGTCCTTTGGAGTCTGAAAACGTATGAGCTGTTACTCTTTAGTTTTTTTTTATCAGTAAGTGTCAAACCTGGATGTTTTTAGTAAAGCACTTACTTACTGTTGAGCCCTTAAGAGCTGCTTGCTTTTGCCAAATAGCCTGCAGTATTACAACAGAGGAAACTTCAGCTACGGGCCAGTCCCATATGGAGCCATGAAAAGGATCCATATGACAGAAGGCCAATTATTCTCAGAACAGACTGTATTGTTGAACCAATCTGTGCTCATTGACATGCTCTACAATTTTTACATTTCAATGTTGAACTCACGATAAGGAGAGCCAGTGTTAAAGTCATCAATATTGTTTCACAGCGTAACTTTATTCAACACATAAACAAAGAATGACACATGCACCATAGTGACTTCAGGACTATTCTGTGTTCAATGAGTGGTGAAGATTCTTCTATGGTACATTTGAAGCGATCTGTACAGTCTTAAAATGAAGACTTCATACAATCCATTCCTCATATGGTCTGAACAACAGAATAGAAAAGTGAGATGTACACAGATGGTAAACAGGTTTTGTCATTAAGAGTTTCTCTCTTTTCTTATGGAATTATTGTTTAGATTTTAGGGAAATGTTCAAAACAAAATACACTTAATCTCTCAGCGTATCCAAAGGGAACTAGTAGTAGTTTGTCATATGACTTGGGCTCAAACATGAAATGAAGAAAGATAAAATCATATCATTTCATGCCCCTTTGAAGTTTCCAACGCTTCAACTTTACTTTGTGTTGTAGCTGATTTTTGAGCAACATTACTCGCATTGCTATTTTAAAAACAATTTTGATACTGCATGAAAAGCTTTTTCACGTTAGACATTTTTGCAGTTCCACTGCTGATGTAAACAGACGCACATGAGGTTGAAGTTAGATTTAAGGAAGTAAGATTCAATTAAGTTCTTCAATAAATCACCAGTTTTTATTCATCTTGAAACTGTTACGTTCAGATCCTGTATGTACAAATATCACAAACAACATAATGGATATACTTCCAAATGATAATTCATTACAATTCGTTTTAAATTATGGAGATTTCTTCCTCTCTACTTTTTTTTATATAACATTAAAATGTTTGGATTTTTGGTAAAACGAGGCAACAGCTTTTTTGAATATTGTTTCATTGACCAAATGATTAATCCAAAAACAAATACGCAGATCAATAGACAAAAAATAATCGTTAGTTGCAGCCCTGATCTTCTCACTGAGTAGGGAAGTGTGTGAACTGCCAGTTTTTTTTAATAAAATGTGTTTCTCTTTACAGAACAGTAAGATGCATGAAAACTACAGTAACAACAACAGTTTTGATGGACTTCAGCTGGTGTCCGTCCCATGCTCCAGTGCCAAACCCCCCTCCTGCACCCCTTCTGGGTCCCTGCTGGACAGGAAGGTGGTGGGGGCCCCCTCTGCAGAAGGCCTGTTCCAACGCTGTCACTCCGTCAGCCTCCCGAGTCCAAAGTTCAGCCATAACCAGTTTGTCAACATTCAAAGGGATCCTTCGCTGATTCTGGGCAGCAGCATCAACAACAACAAGGAGAACCATTTCCGTGAGCGCTCCTACTCAGAGCTGGGGGAGCGGCTGTGGCCCGGCTCTCCGGGAAGCAGCCAAGTTAATTCGAGTCGCTACAAGACGGAGCTGTGCCGGCCCTTCGAGGAAAACGGCATCTGTAAATACGGAGATAAGTGCCAGTTTGCCCACGGCATGCACGAGCTGCGCAACCTGAGCCGCCACCCCAAGTACAAAACGGAGCTGTGCCGCACCTTCCACACCATCGGGTTCTGCCCCTACGGCCCCCGCTGCCACTTCATCCACAATGCAGAGGAGCGCCGGGGGCCCTCTCCCCTGTCTGCCTTTAACAAGATGGAGCGCCCTCGGCTGCAGCACAGCTTCAGCTTCGCCGGCTTCCCGAGCTCCAGTGGCCGGCAGGACAGCCCCACCTCGGTCACGCCTCCACCCTTGTTCGCCTCCGAAGACCTGGGTGAGTGGCAGAGCAACCCCCTTGCTTACGCAAGCCAGGAGCTTGCAGGCCTATTCGGCCCCAGCTTGGGGCCACCACCCATATCTGAGCCTCAGGTTCTGGCCCCGCCTTCTCCGAGCTCCACCTGCTTTTTCCAGCCGCCATCAGAGAGCTCCTCCAGCCCAGCAAGCTCTCTGTCGGATCAGGAGGGCTACCAGAGCAGCCAGGGCAGTCAGAGCGGGTCCGAGTCTCCACTGCTGGATGCCTCCCGCCGCCTCCCCATCTTCAGCCGGCTCTCCGTCTCCGATGATTAGGAATCCAGAAAGGGACAGGAAGATAGAGACCGTTCACCTCCCGTTCCCACGTCTCCTCCTCTTGAGCTCTGTTTACAGGAGAAGCAGCTAATCTCATCACAAATCCAGATCAAGTCTCTTCCAAAATCATGAACCGTTGGTAAAGCAGAATCTGATTAAGGCCCTGCACTGGTGCATTGGTGGAATGAATGTGAAGCATTGTGTAACGTAGCTCAGAGATCACATTATAGAATACTTTAATATAACTTATTATGGGCAGTAGGAGAGGCAGGAGGGTCTGTGTGTGTATTCAGTACAGGGTGTCTCTATGCTGTGTGTTGCAGCCATTATTATTCTGATCTCCTGTGCCTTGACACCTCCTCAAGGCTTGTGACAATTCAGTGTTTAACTTTTTTAAAGGATCATCACAATAAAGTGGAAAAAGAGCTAGACAGTGATAGTGCCTTAGGTCTTTTTCGTGTGAAGCAAACAGTAAGACTGTCTCTTCACCTCTAATCATGCCCAGTGTCCTGTTCCCCTGCGTGTCACGCTGACTGTGTTTTAGAGTCCGTCTGACAGATTGCTTTTCCTCAGACAGGCTGGAATGCTGGTGCAATGTGCCTCTTAATATCCAGCCTGTGGTCAGGTATTATTCTCCGTTTGCTCGCCGGAGACTCTTTCTTTTTCCAACATATCTCTGAAGTTGGAGTTAAAGAGTCAGTTTACCCAGATTTAAGAAAACTATATTCCCTCACTTACCTGTAGTGTCATATTCCAGAGATATCCGTTCCTTCAATCCTATTTAAATACATGTAGTCGCCACATGTCGTCCAGATGGGTTTCTGTGTCACTCAGAACACACTGGAGACATTTTTACAAATGTTCCAGTATAGCTGTTCACTCTGAGGTCCATAGAGGCACACGGGAACAGAGACACTAAGTGTGTCATTCTGAAACTGGGATATTGGGTTATTTGTCTCTTGGTAAACTGACTCTTCATCAGGCTTTAACAGCAGTTGGCAGGTTCTGAGTGTTGATTGGCCACGTTGGTCTTTAGATTTCAACTTTGTTTGAACAATTAGATTCTTTGTTAGCAGTGGAGTTTATCCAATTGATCAGTTCTGTCTGAAACCAAATGCGCTCCTGTTGATTCCACCGTAATTATTATTATTATTATTATTATTATTGTCTAGTTTATTTCCCAAGGCCTTCTGAGTAAGCGCTTTGGGGGTCACTGCTTATTTATCAAAATGTATTTATTGCTGATCTTAAGCATTTTTATTTTGTATTTATCTGGTTAATGAAACAATAGAATATATATTTTCTTTTATGTGAAATTAGGATCGTCTGCGTTAATCGCAAGATTGCGAAGATCCGTTTGTGTTACTTTTTTCACAGTTAATATATTATACTGCAATGACATATTTTGTAACATTTGATTTATTTACAAAGTGAACCTTAATTTAAACACATTTGTATTTATTGTTTGCTCCTCCCACATGTTTGACTGCAGGTGGAGGTGGTAGTCAGTGCCTCAGTGTATGTTTGAGTTGGGGAGTTGGGGGGGGGGGGTGTGAGAGGTGCAGCTGCCATAAAGAAGTTCAAATTAAATCAGTCAGTGCAAACTAATCAGGTAACTAAGCTAGTAGCATACAGGGTGTGTGTAGCGTCTGAGTGCAGGTAATGCAGGTGTAGCAGGGTTCTGATGTGTGCCTTATTGCCTCCGCCCCCCCATCTTTTTTTGCCAGAGCATTTTGTGTCTCTAAACGTGGAATCAATGAATGTATTTGTGTGAACATATGTATTGGCATAGTGGTGCAGGAATCAGTCCTAAGGCTTATGGTTCCCTCGTCTCAAATTAACTGCATTTTTTAAAATGTCATTTTTTGTCTAAGGTACCTGAAAGAATGTGTGTGGGTTACACAAGCTAAAGACATTATCACGCCGAACATTAGCCAGCTTTAGCTTAGCAGTGTAGTTCTGTTAAAGCCAAACTAAGATTTCATACCTTTGGCAATTGCATTTACGTTTTAGACATCATAAAATGAAGTTAATAAGTAGAGATTATTTTGCTGAACAAAGTATATTACTTTCTGTATTATTCCAAAATCCAATTTTTTTTTTATTGAGAGAACCATGTGATGCTAAACTCTAGGTGGCCTTACGAGAATACGTCATCACTGCACCACTCTAGTGATATTCCTTTTAAGGCCTTATCTCGTGGATTTTGAGATGGCACCAGTCAGGAGAAAATATGTGTGTATTCTTCTGATAATGGCAACTTTCACCGTGGGTTTAGATCTCCATTATTCAGGTATACTGATTGGACTGTAAAACCATCCACTGCAGTGCATCCCCATGAATAATATTGAACAGCAGAATATTTCAAAGTGACTTGTATTTGTGTTGGAACCCTGTGTTCATCTCCCAACTGCATCTTACAAAATGCCAAAGGATAACGTAGCTTCCTTTAGTCCAGCCTCTCCTCCTTGCTGCAGTTCGTGGCTGCAGCTTTTGTCATTTGGAAGAATGTAAACTGGCTCTGGAACAGCTGTCTATCCATATTGGTCCTTTACTGGGATTATTTCTCATTTGATGATTAAAGTCACTGAATCAGTTTCACTTTGTGACTAAAGCATCTTCAGCTGTTATTTTGAAAAGATGATTGAGCAGAATGCAGAATGCTTGTTCCATGGACAGGCCTAGTAGCACTTTGTGTCATCACAATGATGATGTCAAGGTTATTATTGACCTCCTTTTCCCATGAAAGTCCCTATAAATACATTCCAGGTTTCCCAAATGTTGTGCCTTGATATTTTTCAATAACAGAGCAAATGAAAGCCTAAAATGTATTCCTGTAGGTTAGAGGTTAACATAATTGACACATGAAAAGTGTTGAATGTATTCTCCAGCAGCCATTGCTGTTACTACAGTAATTACGTTGTTTATTTTGTAATGACAGATTGCAGTTAAAACCAATAAAACATGTATTTATATTAATTGTGTGAGTCCCAAAGTTGTTGTTTTATTGTCGCCTCATCACAGCTTTAAAACCAAACAAATATATTAATTTTTTTCTTTCTAATGTGTTTTTTGATAGAAGTGTTAAAACATAACTTTGGTTTTGGTTAACTAGTGGCTAATCTAGGCTAACTCTAGCTTAGCGGTGGTGATGCCCAGCCATGATGTGCTTCATTTATAGCTACATGTAATTTTTTACTAGCTGAAACTCTGAACTTGTGCATGATAGTTGCCATGGGGATCGAGTCAGGTTTAAAGAGTGCCACCTTCGTCATATGGAGAACTTGAGGCTCAACACGACTTGCTTACACTCACATCTCAAAGTACAGCCCTCTGGTTCCATCAGTGTGTAAGCCTTAAGGCAAGTTTATTTTGTGTAGAGGTGTGTTAAAGATAGCTTAGGTGCTGAGGTGGAAGAAGTACTCGGAGGATTGAATTAAGAACTCAAAGTAGCAATATTACAGTGTCAAAATAATTCGTATCAACTAAAAGACCTGTATTAAAAAAGGCATTAGCTTGAAATACTTTAAGTACCAAAAGAAAAAGTACTTATGCACAATGACCTTTTTTAATCTCCAGATATGTTTGAATTATCTTTAATAAATGTATTAAAGTTATTAATTTGACATCTATTTGATGTTGCAATTTGTTAAAGTGGGTTTTATGTGAATTGCTTTATACACTACTGGGTAGCTTACCTATACTAACATATTACAATGTTGATTCGTATTTTGTATTGTTACCCTAAATCTGTAGCTATGTAAAATAAATGTAGTATAAAGGACATTTTCCTCCAAAATGTAAGTACACTACTTGAGTACATTTACTTATTAACATCACACCAAGGCTTATTTGTATGTAATGCGCTTTGAGTGGTTAAAGCGCTGTTTAAATGCATAATAATAACAGATGCATTTATGATACCAAAAGAACTTGGGAGGCCAGTGTTTCAATAAGCAGCAAACACAGCTCCAGCCTCCATGAACAAACAGAGGTGACAGCTGAGTACGTAACAGAACAAGTTATTTTAACTTCTTATCATTGTTAAACTATAATTGTTCCTGAGTAAACAGCGGCTCAGAGGAGAGGTTCTGCTTCCCTTGTAGTGAACCCAACGACATCTGTTGTGTTGCTAACCTCCAGCCTGTGCACTCATTCCTCTCCCTGCTGTTTCTCTAACTCTGGCAGCTGTTAGCTGGGGATAAAATAAACAGGCATTGAATAGCTGCTGAGAGAACAGCATCTGAGCTCAGGACAAATCCAACTCTGGCTCTATTTGTCAAGAGCCCGAGACCCAACGTGTCTAATGTCTTCTGACAATGAGAAAAGCATTGAGGGTGTTTAAGACCAAGTTTCATTTCATTTTCATTTCATTTCATTTCCATCTTTATTTCGAACTGATTTAAAAAAACAAATACAAAATAATAAATGTGAAAAACAGAATACCGTATTGTTAGAATACAGTATTTATCAATATTCATAATATTTATATATTCAACAAAAATATTCATAATAATAATAATAAATCATATGTGTCCGAAAGGGAGCAGGAGGAAGCAAATGCTTATTAATTCCCACCCCTTACTTACTGTATCAATGATATCCTTTTAAATCATTTCTGCAAGTTGATTCCCTACTCACATCTGTTACATTTATACATTTAAAATTCATTCTCATCTTCATCACCTCTTTCATTCTCAATACGTTTTTGCAAAAAAGTGTTTCTGGTAACCATCCTTTTAAACTGAATGATTGCTTGTCTTTGTATTGACTTATTGTTTGAAACTCCTGCTCCAAACCATTCCAGTAACATCACCCCACAGATTGTGTATACTCATTACTTGCTCAGAGTGGTTCTGATCTTTTGGTTGTTAAAATGGTAGATTTATCTCTCAGGAGTGTTTGATCTTGAGTTGTTTAAAATAGATTTCCTCTTCAAATGTATACCCACGACTCTCGTGGTCTACGACACAATGTTTTTAATTTTCACTAAGTTGATTGTTGAGTGCAGAGTCCAATCAGATTGATGTGAAAACCCAAAGCTGGCGCAGAGGTGGGAAAATTATTTAGGATCTTATACTTAAGTAAAAGTACCAGATGTAGGAATACGTGTTACAAGTAAAAGTTGTGCATTCAAAATTTTTTCAAGTAAAAGTAGACATGTATTAGCATTCAAAATACATATTTAAAGTAAACAAAAGTACTCATTGTGCATATTTGTCCATTGATCATGAAAGTGTTCTCGAAAGCTGGTAAAGGTGCAGCTAGTTTGATGACTTTGTATACTGCAGGGTAACTTGTTGGATTTACTCCAGGTGTAAACAAAGTCTGGATTTAAGAGCTTAAATTATTATTTATAGTTGTATGTAAATATTTCACGTCATTCATGCCACATCTGTAATTAACAAAGGTATTAAATACATTACAGTATAGTGGAGAAAAAGTACACTATTGTACCTGGGGTTAAAAGTACACAGTGTAGCAAAAAGTTAAGTATACGCGGAGGTA
>NW_011336803.1:101588-102078 GCF_000735185.1 Notothenia coriiceps | reverse complement strand
ATATAGGCGCTTACCACCACGGAGCTGACCTCATTTTGTTCTGGAACCGGGCCTGTACACGGCCTCATATACTATAACAAACTACAGAGCCATTCCGTGGACCGGGCTAACAGGAGCTGCAAGAAGGACAGTGGAAACCGGTGCATTTCTCCGTCTGGTTGTGGAGCACTTTGCTAAATGTTTATGACAATTGCTCGTGTTACCGCCCTTACATGAATAAACTGTTTGTATGTGTAGCTTTTGCTAAACGAGCATTGTCCACATCGAGGACGGCTAAAGGTTAAACACACACCTCGAGCGCGTTTCTCTCCGCCATCCTCCTCCGTGGTGTGTGGTGTTGGCATGCAATGTAGCAGCTGGCGTGTTGTGTAAACTGCCCACCGCCCCCTCGAAGCAAGGCGGGGGAGAGATCTCTCGTCTGATGGGAAGATCGAAAATATATTATACGAGCGCATTTTGTAGTCATATTGCATATTAGAAACGGGAGTTG
>NW_011336803.1:59533-101558 GCF_000735185.1 Notothenia coriiceps | reverse complement strand
ATGTTTATGTAGCAATAATACATGACATATGTTTTAAATGTCTCCTGTACCGATAAAAAAGAGCGATAACGTTGGAGCTTAACGGGGTGTAGAACACATGTGATGACGTCACCAACGAATCGACGACTGAATTAGTTGCCAACTAATTTGGTAATCGATTTTAATCGATTAAGTCGATTAGTTGTTGCACCCCTAAACTCAACAAAGCTAGCGTTAGCTGGCTAACTGACGTTATTTTGCCACTAAACTGCACGATATAAAACGGTGGTCTTCAAAGCGGATTTAATCCTCCATCACAATAATAATATTCAAAGTAATACTGGGCAAGTAATGGGCAAAACTTACCGTTGATTGACGCGCCATGTCAGCGGACTGGTAGCAACAACGAACCGTTAGCCCCGCAGTCGAGCCTCGTCGTTCTGATAGCTCCGCCCCTTCGCTCCGACCCCCCTCCCTCCCCACATCTACAAGTGAAAATTACTTTTGCACACATTTATCGCAAGAAGTGTAGCAAAAGTCAAGACCGCAGATTCGTCGATTTATACTGCCACAGAGCAGATTCGTCAAGTTCTAATTACTGATTTGAGAGGTTGTAATAACCAAGTTGCAGTTGTAATATGGAACGGCGTCGGCCACAGGCAGTCGGAAAAAGAAATCACTCTGATTGGCTGTTCAGCTAGCGAATCAGTGCATGAGAAACGAAACGGTTGCTTGAGAATGTCTTCCACAAGCAACACTCCAATGGCTGATAGCTCCAGTACTTTCTTAACGGAACTTCGACGCTGGTATCAGTTTACCACCAATCACGGGAGTATTGTGTATAGAAAGTATTGAGTTATATTTCTCGCGCTACCTAACATCCTTGAAGGCAACATGACAGAGGGAGGCCTGCCACTCAGGATGCCAAACTACTCTTTGCTAAGCCCCGCCCCCCCACGCAACATCAGGGCCAAAAGTCTGAAAGCGAAAAAAAAAGATCTGAAAGCGAAAAAAAAACGTCTGAAAGTGAAAAACGATCTGAAGGTGAAAAGGAATGTGAAACCTGAAAAAACAAGATTTGAAACTGAAAAAATAATTGTTTTGAATCTGAAAACGAAAAATCTGCAACTGAAAAAAACAAGGATTCAAATATTGAAATATGTTTAAAAGTGAAATCTGAAAATAAATATTTTATTCCAAAAAATTGCTGAACTGAATCAAAAATAATATTCAACCTGAAAAATGATTTAAAATACTTATTTTTATTTTGAATACATCATAGTATTNAAAATGTAACTGAAAAAAATAAGGATTCAAATATCAAAATATATATAAAAATGAAATCTGAAAATAAATATTTTATTAAAAAAAATTGCTGAACTGAATCAAAAATAATATTCAACCTGAAAAATGATTTAAAATACTTATTTTTATTTTGAATACATCATAGTAGTATTTTTGAAAGTTCAGGATAAAAACTTGAACTTTCAAATAAATTGCATTTTTTTGAATGATCAAAACTTATGACCCTGAAATAGCTCCATATTACTGGTGTCATTTTCTGGTTGCTAACAAACGCCATTGTAACATAAA
Organism: Notothenia coriiceps; assembly: GCF_000735185.1. Lineage (NCBI taxonomy): Eukaryota > Metazoa > Chordata > Actinopteri > Perciformes > Nototheniidae > Notothenia > Notothenia coriiceps. The sequence continues at coordinate 99,986 of NW_011336803.1, read as the reverse complement.
CACTGATGTTCCGCTGTAACGATGGTTGACTCATCAGAACAGAGTGGGCGAGCTGACCAATCAGAGCACACTGGGCTCATAGGAGCTCCAACAAGGCGTGTAGGACAGAGAGTGAATACACATACTATACAGAGATGCTGTATGAGAAAACCAATGTGATTTTGGAACATTGAACAATTTAAATCTATTCTAGTAGACCTCAACAATGGAATTATGATCAGTAGAAATGGCCATGTCATGGGACCTTTAAGACAAAAGTTATCGCTTCTCTACTTTTTCCAGACAAATAGCTTTGTGCTCCATGTAGTATATATCTATCTCCTTATGAGAAATCCCAATTTAACTCATCAGTATTTACAACATGTGTAAAAAGACTTGTTTTTGATCATGTCTTTTCTCAGGTTTAGTGTAGATAGAAAAAGCCTAATTTGGCAGCTGGGTCCATTATCTCTAATAAAGGCTACTTAAAGTAATTATAGTACAGCCTTCTTGAATAGACATCAGCACATACAGTAGATAAAGTAATTACCACTATGGGTTTGCAAGGACAGGTCAAGGAAAACACTTAGTGTCAGGCTGGCTCTGACAATACAAGTGATGTTTCTATACTCCTGATGCACTTCCTCATTTCTCTCTTAAGCGAATTCAGACTGAAGTGTTGCTTGGAAGTACGGGGAATTGGACAAGACGTTGGCAAATGAAGCATAGTCACAGGTTTCTGGTAGAGTACTTGATAAGACACTTGATAAATTAACTCAACATTAAATTATCTAATGACAAGATGACAATGATAAAAGGTAACATTTTCCTCTTATGTCTATATTATTTCATAAGGAAGAAAATGACACATTGTTTTCCACTGACTGAGCTCTTCCCCAGTGATGCAGTTTTAATATATCAGTGGGTGGTGGATTGAAATTCAGACTTCAAACCAGACTGACTGAGTCTCATTAACTGAGGCGCCTCTGAACTACGCACTGGAATACAACATTAAGATTACCTTATTGCCCGTCGTGCCTCTGCAAACAGATGCTTTAGTTCAAATGAATCATACGCTCACAGTAAATAAAGCGTTGCAAATGTTTCTGTGTCAGAGTAGTGAGGCTGTAAATAGAAAAACCTTTAGTGTTTTCATAAGAGCAGTTCTGTGTGGTTCAGCATTCTGTTTCATGTGATTGTATTGATTGTTTCTCTGCCTACTTTGGTCAGTGCACTTTAACAAATTCTAGTCCACATAAGTTGTCCACCTCCTCAAAAACTCATCAGACTGCTGCTATGACCTGGTTACTGTGAGTGTAAAACTTCTCAGTTCTAGCATTCCTGCACAATAGTGAGATAACTGCGTGCCCTTTTCAGTCTTCCCCCTCATTTACGGCTCTCTTTCCTCTAACATTTGTTGTACTGGCTGTTTGAAGACACTAGGGGCTGTCAAAGACAAACCATGCAGATGTAACATCACCTCAATCACCACCTTACTGCTGAAGAAAGGCAATGAACTGAAGACTCTGTATCATACACAGTCAAAGCTACATGCTCTGATCAAGCAGCTGCATCATCTGCATTCATAAAACCTACCTAATTTAGGACTTTTTGAAATGTATTGGATCAAAAATGTGTCCTTTATTTGGGCACAATAGCTTTTCATCTCTAGTAATAAATCATCTTTTGATGAAGAGTCTCTTTTACTATTTTAACCAATTTTCACCAGCCTACTTGTTTTTTATTTCTGTCTATACAAACAGGCATTTAAAGACATGTGGTTACAAAAGGGTGCTTTCTCCTAGTGAAATTATTAACTCAATAAATATTGGCTTCACTATTATTAGAGGACAGGGCAATACAAAGCAGATTTTCTTGTGCCCACACTTTTTACTGACGATTGAATTAGCAGGGTGTCCGCAGGGTCTTAAAAAGTATTAAAAGTTGATAAATCAATTTAGCGAAAATTAAGGCTATTAAAAAGTATTAAACGGCATTTTACGGCATTTTCCAAGGTATTAAGAAGGTCCACAGCAACGACAACATGAAACCCCCTTTAATTTACTGAAACGACATGTCGGGAAACCCCCCAAGGCGGCCCCATGCATAGCGCGCCGTAAAATGCTGCTTATTATTTTAAGTTTCGTTGCCTTGCTCCGCTCTGTGGGGGGGTGGGTCCCAAGGTGGGTAGACCGGCATACGCAACGCTCTGGGGGTCCAACGGCTCCGTGTGTGCCCTATATGATCATTTTCTGATAANCGTTTTACCGTATGCGTCCTCGTGGGGCCAGGGTCTAAGCCAAACTATATCCGGTCACAGAGATCTGCTATTTTAAAGTAAAGTCAACACATATCGACCCTAATATAGTCTATATTAAGAACGAGAAAAGTCATAACATATATATCCTTTTTTGTAAACATATGACAAATGTGTGAGGGTGATGACGTCAGAGCATCGTCCTATGTGCCAGGGCTTAGCCCCGGACAGTGTGGGAGGGAGCTCCGATATGGCATTACCCCGCTGAAGCTCACCAAAGTTTAACATATTTCATAGTTCAAATTTGTGTCAATTGTTTTGTTTATTGGTCAAATACTGGTTTCTAATGGTTTCTGAGCAGTTTTACTGGAATGAAAGAGCACAGAGTCTACAGAAGCAAAAAAGCAGCATACTGCATTAAACCTGACCTTCACAGAGAGGTTGAAGTTCACGTGGAGAGGAGGCTTCAGTAGTCTGTCTGCACTCTGTTTAGTTTTGCTATCTTACAATCAATATAGTAAATGTGAGGTAAAGTGTGTTGCCAATGTAACCGGTTAGAACTCAAAGTTGCGATGAGGTCTTAAAATGCATGGAAAGGGTCTTAAAAAAGGTCTTAAAAGGTATTAAATTTGACTTCAGGATTCCTGCATATACCCTGATTAGTAAGGATTGTTATTTTATACTAAGTTCAACTAATTGATTATTACTGGGTCTGGTTGCCAAAAATAGTATTCACAATATTTCATTATAATAATTATCGGACTTTGACATTAGTACTGCAACTGACCTGCCCCATTTACTTCCTCTATATTGTGGTGGTGGCAGAAGTCTCATAAGGAAGGAAATATAGAAACCAAAGTTAATCCATATGCTTGACTAGATACCACCATGGTAAAAGATACGTTTTTCTTTTTAATTGACTTTAGTTTTTTTGGTTATTTGGCCACTCTTGCTCGCAGTTGTACATTTTAGTGTGAATGATTGCTGTCTTTAAAAGTGTCACTCCGCCCTACGATGTCTAGTGACCTTTCCAAGGTGTTGATTAGCCTGATTCATTTGTTAAACTTATTCTGTTGCACTCACGTTTGCCTGCTGTTGCGCTCCATGAGCATGCTAATACCCACTTAGGCCAGAGTCAGAGGTTGAAATGAATACATGTAGATAGTGCAATGCAGTTTTGCATCATGGTCAGGGAGGAATGACTTATCCCTTTTGTGTTTGAGAAAATATGGCATGGTTTTTATGTACCTTTATCATAAAGGGATACAGCTATGACAGGCTGACAGTGGAGCTGACTAAAACGACTTCAAATCTCAACGAGTTTTGTGCGTCAAGCAAGTGGATTTTCTTTCCTTTTGGGAATCCCAAATGTAGAAATAATATGCATAAACTTCTGCATACAAGCATAAGAGAGACAGCTGCACAAATGTCTCCGAGCAAGCACGCTCATATTTACCTGTATCCCAAAGAAACCTAAGCATAGGCTTTTAGTCAGCAGTGATTTTTGGCTTTTGCAAGAATACAGAGAAATGTTTTATGTTTATTTTTATACTGTAACAGTCTCCGTGAACTACAATTCACACTTTGATTTCTCTGCTACTCTATTATGTGGATCCTCTACTCAAACTAATTCAGTGAGTCATTACTTAAGACAGACAATAAGCCGTAATATACTCACTTTAATGTGTAAGATTCATTTTTGTTTTTATTTGGAGTTGTGGTGGTAAAGTTAACAGGCTTGACAAGCTGTTTAAGTGGCTGTGACAACCAAAGCATGTGTCCAATCAAAGACAAATGTCAAATTGATAGCTCATCATAACTTAAGCGAAGTACTGAGAGGAAGCTGATTAGCTGTTAATTATGCACAAGGTACACACACACACACACACACACACACACACACACACACACACACACACACACACACACACACACACACACACACACACACACAAAGCTCTCTGTGCTGCTACCACGTTGCAGGCAACAATTACCTAAACCAGTATTGCTTCAGTCTAACCTTGTTCTTTTCAAAGAGCTGATGAGGCAAAGCCTCTAAATGTATTCTTCCTGAATGCAAACTCTATAAAACCATTTAAGCCCATTCTTCCATGCTAACTGCCCCAAGTGTCTGATTTGGCTCAATAGAGGGTGGGACAGCTGTAGTGTAAAGGCTCAGAAGTATTGTAAAGCTCCTGCTGGTGAATCGTGTAATGGTACTTTAAATCCGATCCCTGTCTCTTCCCCCTCATATACTTCTTATTTTTACGACTGATCACAGCTATGGGATTTTAACTACAGTATTTGGCCAAACTGCAAGCTAAAATAAATGTATATGTAAATCCTTTTCATGGCCATAGTTAGTGTCTCTATGTATACATATGTAAGAACATAGAGCAGTGAGGTTACATTTGGATTACATTTAGAACTAGGTTGGAGGCTAGTATTTTGTGGTAAACAGCCGGCTGGGTTTCTCCTTTCTAGCTTGGCCATTAAATAGCAGCTCTCCCTCGGTTGAAGTGAAAGCATCTTTGGCTTTATGGGATATGCAGAGCTTTGGCTAAAGCTGAAGCAGAAAAGCAGGCAAAGCTTAGCTCTCTTATTTGGATTAATATCCCCAACACCTGTCTTTGGGGAAATTAATGGGTGTTACTGTAAGCAGCTTTCTTTCTTCCTCAAACCTTTTTTTTGCTGATTTCTTACTTTCTTGACCCCTTCTGCCAGCTCTTTTTCCCTCTCTCTGTTGTCCCTCCCATACTTACCCTCTGTAGATTAATTGCTCAGTGATACCGTATGTTAAGGACTGCTGTGAGTTTCCCTACCCAGCTGTTTGAAAGCAGATTAGTCAGCAGAATTCGTCTGCTTGGTCCTCACTTGCCACTTCTTTATGCACTCCCTCCTTTCTTCTCCCATTCTCCTTCAAGGCTCCTCCTCCTGTCCTCTAACCTTCTCACTCATCTGCTGCTCTCAATTTTCCCTGCTGGCCCTGTCATGATGTGGCTATTTGCTGTTTAATCATTGGTATTCCTGTTGTAGCTTTAGCCATTTATAAATGTTTTAAATTGAAAACAAAAGAGAAGGATATATTTCACCGCATGTGTCAATCATTATCATGTGATATCACCAAAACTGTTCCCAATGAATGAACATATGTCTATCAGTGTTTATACACTCATGCTGCACAAGCCAGTGTTAATATCAACGGAATCAAATATAAAAGATATTATGGTATTATGTATTTGGTCTGGTTAAAATAAGCCAAACTACAGGAGTTCAAGCTCCCAAAATATTTTAAGTTTAGCTGCTTTTAACAACACTTCAATCTGGCCTCGTGAATACATGATCTGTGATTATTTTTACTCACTATTAGTAGTAACTACTGTACAGGGAAAGTGTTAAGTGCAAAGCAGCCAAAGCAAAGTTGCATTACGGCAGGTTCCTGGTTTAGTTGCATTCCCACCTACCTAGGATCATTTGCTTGGCAGATACTTCCCCTTTGCTGTGTCTTTTCTTACTGCTTCTGTCAAGACTAAGGAAGTGAGATGAAGGGAAGGAGGGAATGAAAGCCAGAGAGCTTATTATATACATAAATCACTTCCTGGAAGGAGGGTATGTTGTTTCATTGCTAATGGATCTCTGCCACTTCTCTGTAAATCATGCTACACATCCAGGCTACTAGGAGGCAAGACTCCAATGATAGAAGACATTATTCTGTTGCTTTCTACTTAGTTGTCCTCCTTTCCTCACATCTCCTTCTCTTGTAGGGATTTGGGGTAATTGCAAAACAAGCAATATTTGGGTTACTGCTCTCCTTCGTGCCTCTTTCCTCTTTGGGTAAATGGGCACTTACTCAGCTCGGTGGGGGTGGCATTAATCCCTGGCGCTGACCAAAGTCAGACAGAGTTCATACCTGAACGGGCAGCCATAATATCTGCTTGTCCTTGTAAGCTATTTCCTAAAACAATAGGAAAACCAGATCTAAATTCATGCTATTGTCACGGATAAGACTGAATGTCAAAACTCGATATCATTGAAAGTCCAGCCTTTTTTTCTTATTAAGTCCAGACTGGTAGGAGTTTTTTCTTATGCTAATGTAATCAAGGACACCATGTGAATGAAGGCAAAAACGTCATGATGTCACATAAAGAAATGCATACGTTTTCAGTTACAAGGTGAGTCTGATGCACTGGAGTAAGTCTGAAATGAAATCTGAGCATCTTTATAGAGAGAGTCTTAGGATCTGTGTAATCAATATTCGTTTCAGTGAACAGATGATCTCCTTATCTTGTATCCAGTATTCCTCTCAGTGCAATTCACTTTCTGCAATTTGCCATCTATAGTGTTTGCTAGCATGTTGAGAAGATCATGATTGAATGTTTAACATAAGGGAGCCCAGATTAGCAGTAATTCATATATAGAAATGTTCTCAACACAACTTTGTAGTAATTCCATTGTTGGCTTTTGTATATAAGATAAGATGAGATAGTACTTTATTGATCCCAATTTGGGAAATGTTTACGTAATATATACCTGCTGCCATTAGTAACAAAAAACAAATGCCTGTTAATTAAAATGTTTAAGCAGTGTTTACCGTGTGTGTTCTGAAGCAATATATACATTGAGATTAAATTCCCTTGGGTTAGGCTTGCTGTTCATTTACTCCTTAATATTTCAACTTGTATTTTTCCTTTTCCATGTGAATCACTGTGAGCTCTGTGTTCTTGATTGTGTGACTGCAATTCTTCAACCATAGTGTTTTCGGAACCTTTTTGTACCCCTATAATTTCCTTACTTAGCTTATGATTGTCTCTGCAGTTAGGTTTGTGGAGCCAGATTCATTCAGTAGTGTATAGCTTGCTGCTTTTTAAAGGTTGACGTTGATCCTAACCCAATTTGCCTGCTCTCTGTGCGGGGTGACTTTGGCTTTGTGCTCCTAGGCTCCTGACTCCTCATGCTTCACTAGCCTCACTGCAGCGATTGCTAAAATCCCTCAGCCGGAAAAAGCTTCATTAGAAGGGGGAGATAGTTAATGAACTCTGATCCCATGTCTACATCTTACATCGTGGCTTCACTTTCACTTTTTCCAACTTCGCAATCCCTCAACTCTCTTTACCTTTAGACACTCTTGCCAGTCCTTCTGTCGCACATACCTACATTTGAGATGCCAGTTGTCTGGACCTTTTTCAGCTAGAAAAAAGGAAAAGGGTGACAGTAAATCATTTGTAGCCACCCCTACAGCCTTACCCATTATTACTCTGCAGACAGTCATAATGGTAACTTTCTTAAATGAGATGTTTGAGCTGCAGGAGAAATAGCTACCGTTTCGATGCATGGCCCTTTCTTAAGTTTAGTTAGGGATTTTTCTCTCCCAGATCCTGAAAAGTGTGAGGGATAAAATGTTTGATTGTTTGTATTAACCACGTAATTTGTACCCTAAAAAAATGCATTATATCCTTTAAAAATGCTAAATGATTCTCCTCACATAAAAAATGTGTTCTATGAGTTGTGTTTTTATGCCTCCAAATTACGATACGTTATTTTTGTAGTAAACTGCACACTGTGTAAACTACACAGCTGGCCTGTTGCTGACAGCTGTGTGTAAGTGATGAGTTAAATTATGCACACGCAGTCTTCATGTCGTATTTTGGTTTGGGATGGGTACCATTATTTTATTTTCCCAGAAACTTCATTGAGGCTGTCATTTAGTTTGGGACTAGATTAGATTTTCGGACTGCATGGAAATGAGGATGAATAAATGCATTCAAATGTGAATCTATCAGGACACGAATGTAGGCTATAATGAGGGAGTTTAGTGTTGACAGTGCAGAGTGATTAATACATGGATTATATTTGTTGGAAAGGTGTGGAAAATACATTGTTAATAATATTTAGTGTTTTTAAAAATGGAAAAATATTTATGCTGTGGATCACATAGACAACAAGGATATGGCAATTACATATTCCAAAGACAGATTGCTGTATGCTAATGTTTTAACAAGGGGAACTTAGTTGTAAAAGGATAACCTTTTGTTCTGCTACTTCACTGTGAAGCTCTGAAAGTGCTCTTGGCTACCAATTAACACTTTTGTTGCAGACCCTCGTTTTGGAAAACCATTCTTTGTGCAACCTTGTTTTGCAAAAACATATTCCACTTTACAATTAATGACATGCTTTGAGAAAGCANNNCACTAACCAGGCTTCGTGTGATTCTGTTTATTTGTACCTTACTTTGACCATCCGTTCACTGTTATTGATCATTGTGGAGAGAGGCAGACGTTTTGTTTTGTATTATAGCAGCTATCGGATGGAATCAATACATGGGCTGCACAGGTTGTCGTGTCCGACTATCACAAGTAGAATCATAATAAAAATACGCCGGTAAAATGTGCCTGTTGAAAACGGTTTATGCCACAATAGGATAGCAATAGCAAGTAGTCAGCTTAGCTAACATCACCCATTTTATACCAGAGAAACTTTCATAACAGCGTTGTGATGCCAAACAGCGTCAATTCAGACTTACACTGGCGGATATGTATCAGCTTGTGTGACAGTCGGACAGTGAATACCTTAGAGCGGCCGCTGCAGTGTGAGCTAACCGGGAGCTAACGGGAGAATAAACTCCCGTGGAAGAGCAGCCAGCACTGCTGCGGTCGGTAAATGCCGCTGAAACACATTAATAAACAATGAACCACGGCACTCTGGAGAAGTATAGCTTGGAGAAGTCGTTATTTAATTTAATCTGGCTTCGTGTGATTAAAAGCAACACGATCATCGACCTGACGCAGTCCCCCATTGTTGTTGTTGTTGTGAGCGCCGTAACGTCGTTGGGGAGCAAATCAGCGATGTAAACGTTGACGTCATGACGCAGCAGCGGCTGCACCAGTCGGGCTCTGGGCGGTGTGAACAGAGCAGGAGCAGAAAAGGGAAACCGGAGCTGAACCAGAAAAGCTCTAGCTCGGAGCTAGAAAGGGAAAAGCGCTGGTGTGAAAGCCGCATTAGAGTATGTAAGCTGCCTTGTGTTGCGACATAAATGTATACAATTATGATTGTCATACCTCTCCGAAGGTTAACACGTGCTGTATTGCTGACTTGTATTTACTTGTGTAGCAGTGTAAGCTGCCTCAGTTGCTGGTGTGTCATTCAAAAACAGGGTTGTATGTGATGGGGGAGGAGGAAATGTGTCACAAATCATCACAACACAATATCACAAAGGAAAACTACCATGACACTTAGCAGAATGGAAAATGTCCTCACATTTTTTTTTAAATACATAGCATGTTAACACTCTTGATTATGTAAAAAAACAAACACTAAATTAATTTATTAGTTTCACCTGGTGTTTATAGACTGTATATCGGTCTAAACAAATCCAAGCCTGTTCGGTTAATAATCACTCCTCCAAAACAATTTAGCTTAGTTAAACGATTGTAAGAGCTAGCTAAACTAGCTTTCGCTAAGTCACTCATGACAATATTTGTATGCTAGCTGTTAACACTCGTTTTTATTTTACAAGACTTTACTGCCTAGTCCCTCCTGAAACCAATTAAAATGTGTAATGTAATGTTTTTTTTTTACTTGACTAAAGCTAACTACAAGGCTTTTAACTAAAACCATAGCTGTTAGCAATACAAGTGTTAGATCACATTGACTTGACCTATGCTAACAAGCACTTGTTTCATGCTAGTAATCAAGCATGTCCTTTGTCAGAAACATTATACAATAGGCTACATATGAATAAATAGTATTAGCCTCTTTAAGCATCCTGTGTGTTCGAGACAGATTCTGCTAGCTTGGCCTTTGGTTATTATACAATATTTGTCCTTCAGAAATACAGTACATTCTGCCAATTATATACATCACTGTGACAGGCTTTGCTCACTGCCTTGACCAAACAAATGAAACACGCTTACCAAATTTCTGGTAACAAGCATTTTCTTAAAACATGGAAATATTTCAAGGAATTCCCTCGTAAAGCAAATATGCATCCATCTCACCTGACCAACTGTTTTTTCATTAGAAGTGCATGGCACCGTGATGAACTTGTGCACTAGAAATCCTATAAATACTAGTGATATATGTATATATATAAAAGGGAAGCCATAGAGAATATTATATAGCCATAAAATTAAGAAAAATAACTGTATTTTGAATTTAGCAAATAATATTCTGTGATACTGAAGCTCTCATGATGTCAGTGCAATAAATCAAGAGGAAGAAGAGGAGCCGCAGGGACGAAGGTTTTAGAAGCATGTCTTGATTTAGTTGAAATTCATAAAAAAACGAATCCCTTTAAGATCTGTTTTTGATATTATCACACTCACATTTGAATAGAAAAGCCCTAACTCTGACGGGAGAGGTGGACAAACTATTGAGAACTAGAACAGAGTTATACTTTAAAGAGTAACTTAACACTAAAACCAGTTAAATAAGCATAATTGTATCATACTATTAATTGATTGTCTTTAGTGTTAAGCTGTTTTGAATCCTTTTTTCTGGAGCAATATTGAGTAAATATGTAATCTAGAACAAAAATAATACAAATGTGTGTTGCTGTCTTGTGCTCTGTGCACCCAAAAAGTACAAGGCAGAATCAGAAATCAACGGTTTGAAGAGGTCTTTTTTTATTCCTGACTGCCAAAGACGCTGGAAACCAAGACATTAATGTAAATGCAGTTTTGGGTGTCATACATTCCTAGAACCTCAGTTGTAACTTCAAACGAGGTGGAGAATGTAGGAAAGATAGTAGTGAAACTCAAGAAATGAAACACCCCCTTTGATTACAATTGAGAGGGAAAATGTGGGCCTTTATACGAGAAAAGGACTGAGCAAGTTACAAATGTGGGCGCCGTTCAGTCTGCAAGTCAACATGCAAGAGCAAAATCAATTTAAGCACCTAACCTCTCCTTTCTGTCTGCCTTCTAAAAATGTTTGTTTTTTGTGTGTTGTTTACCTACCTATACAGACAGATATACATTTATTTGAGTCCAGATGTAATGTCAAATCTATGGGGCGAACTGAAACACGCTCTCTTGCAGGAATTTTCGTACTCGCTCAGTTCTTTTCGTCACTTATTTATTTAAAGGGAGTTATTATCTGTTAGAGCTTTAACAGAGTCTCAAGTTGCTCTTTAAACCAATAGAATGTTCTTGAATTAAAAAGTGGCCAGTATGTCCTGCTGAAGTTCCCCTGAGCAAGAAGCTGGACCCCGGGGAAGGCCGTCAGCTAACTGAATGAATTATATCAAGACAACGTTGATGTAGCCGCTATAGCACTTTAAGTTCATGCTGCTGAATATTATATGTTACTTTTGTGTCAGTACTGTATTTATGTATGAATGTGAACAAGGGAATGTCAGTCTGTACAGATGTACTCTATAACAACATGCATATCAGTGTTTTAATGTACTCTTGTCAATAAATACAAAAAAAACAAAAAACAAATACAGTAAAAAAAAGATGTTTGGTTCACTTTGTGTAGATTATCAATTTGTAAAGAAGCAAAGGCACAAGACCTGAATCGCCCTAGACATAAAGGCAAAAGGTGTTCAATCTTAAAATCACCACTCTCACAAGGCAACAACTCAACGATTTACAGTAGAGCAAGTAATGACCAGACCTGAGAGGAAAACACAGGTTTTCAACAATTGAGATCTTTTCAAATGCATTTCTGTTAAGTCAAATGTTACTTAAGAAAAAGTAAAAAAAAGTAGTAGTATCAAAATACATAAGTAACAAAACCAAAAGTACTTATTATGCAGAATAAGTTGAACATATTTTTGCTTGAATAATTGTAATTTGCAAAGTAACTAGATTTCTTTGTGTGAAAAGTATTTGACTCGAGAATGTATTGAATTATAATTATAATGTGGCATTAAATGGTAACAATCAAGTAAAGTACATTGATTATAGTACCTCAATTAGGCACTTAACTACATTACTAGTATGTGTACCTTCCACCACTGAAAATAACCATCCACTGAACTAATCATGGTTGTGAAATTGTATCTGTCTGTAGGATCATACAGAAGGACCAGAAATGAGCACAGAATGTCAGATCTTTAGCCTTGTTCTCTATTTTTAAGTCAGATTTTACCTATAATTGTGCTCGGCATTCAGTTTGTATTTGGACTGCGTTTTAAATCTGATGTTTGGAAGTCTTAGAGGAAGGATTTAAAAGAGAGATATGTTTGCTATAGGCGCTGTATAGTTTGGGCTTCAACTGACACTATCAGGAAAGCAGTATGAAAATAATATTTTAGACTTCTGTAGGTAAAGTGGATTGGAACAAAAGTATTAATAATCTATAAGGATTAATCAGAGAGGACCCCCTGCCAAGGCCTTTTCTGTAAGTGCAAAAATTGTGTGCATTTGCCACTGTTTCTGATCCATTCCAAAATATTATGGGTTACAAGGACTCAAAAGTTGCATACAAAATCAGGGCAGTAGTTTCACGTAATCCTGGTGACAAACAGACAAATAAATAAACAACTGTGGTTGGATCTATTAAAAAGACTGAAATGCTGAAATGGAAAGCCCTGCCCCGTTAAACTGCATAGGATCCATCCTCTGAGGGACATGAGTGTCTGTACAACATTCTAAGGCAATCCATTTAAATGTTTTTGAGGAATTCAGTCAGGTCTAAAGTTCTGGGCCAACATAAAAACTGACATTCAGACGGACCCTGCCATCTTTGGGGCATCACTGCTAGCATGGTTTAAAGGGCGTATTTTTTTTAGAAAACCTTGTTTTTACTCCAGCAAAGAGTTATGTTCTGTTATGTTTAAAAAATATTGTACAATTTTAGTAAATAAGCAAAACCAGCAGTTAGTTTGCTAAATACCTGATAAGCACTGTATCTCAACTTTCGCAGGTAGTAAGTACATATTTCATGGTCCACTCAAGTTGTTAAGGCCTACCCAAAAGGGCAAATTAAATAATGATTAAAGGTTATTTCCCTGAAAGTAGTGTCCAACCCAGGTTTAGATTCTCATGTTCCGTCTGGTTGGAGGTCAGACAGAGTTGGGAGTGTTTCTGGTGTACATTTTCTCCCACACCACCGTGCTGCAAACGCAGAAGAAGTCCCACAGGTTACAGATAACTCCGCGGTCAAACGGGTTCTCCTCGTCACTGAAGTTCTTCAGGTAGGAGATCCTGTGGCGTGACATGAACTCCCAGGTGGTGCAGCTGATGGAGACCAGGTACAGGTGGCAGCCCAACAGCAGCATCACCACCATGGAAAAGACCCCCACCACACCCAGCGCCGCCAGCAGGAACCCGTTCACTCTGAACCACTGCTCCCAGGTGAGGGTGGGGGTGATGCCAGACCTGGAGGACAAAAACAAATGTTCAGGTGAATCACTATTGTCTTTGGGGTTGTTCTCTGCCCTGATCGAGGTCTGGCAGGCTGAGTGTCTTGCCAAGCTGTGTTCAACACCGATCCTGTACCTGCCATTCACCTCAACCAATTAACTGGTTATGTCTCTCCTTTTCTTCAATTAAACGTAACAGGCCCTACTCACTGAGGTTTTATTTAAAATTGAATACATCTGTTCTTCCATGCATATGCACTTCATGTCCTTTCATTGTTAAATTATGCTGTTTTTTTTTCTAAAGAGGCCATATAATGCTTATTTTCAGATTCATATTTGTAATTTGTGCCTCTGCTTTGACATGTTTCCATGCTTTAATGTTCAAAAAGCTCTTTATTTTTCTCATACTGCCTGTGCTGCAGCACCTCTTTTCACACTGTCTGAAACCAGAGCCCAGTCTGCTCTGATTGGTTAGCTGGCCAGCTCTGTTGTGATTGGTCAACCACTTAGAGATTTGCCTTCCCTTAGCCTTTACATTTAGTTGTAGTTAGCTAATAGAAGCGCCAGTGTTACATAGGGTGGAAGAGAAAACACCCTCTGGAGGGAACTTTAGCCGTTGCAGACCATTTACAAATAACTATCTACCACCCTACAGCAAAGGGAAACCCCAAAAAGTGCAATCTTTAACGAGCACAAGGTAGGTTCAGTGTTCAGCAGACATACAGAGCGATGTCTAGCGCCCACAGCAGAGCGAGCAGCTGCACCAGCAGGTAGACGATGAACCAGCGGTGGTTCCTCTCTCCCACACAGTTCTCGATCCAGGGGCAGTGGTGGTCGAAGCGACGGACGCAGCGCTTACACATCTGACAGTGCTTCGCTCTCATTGGCTGCTGCTTAAAAATGTGTAAGGGAGAGAGAGAGACAAGTTGTATTGTAACTGGGAGAAGTCAATCCACTATTCAAGAAGGAGATGTAGGTATGGAAGGATATAAGCAGCATGTCAAAAATATTTCAGTGTCTTTTCTCCTTTAAAGCCTGATTGAGTGCACTGATCTTAAGCTTGTAAGAGTTATTTTTTTGTAAAACTTAAACATAAATAGAATAATTAAATAATGAATCACTTATCTTAAAATATTGACTTAGTATCTAAAAAATATTGACTTAGTATAGTAAAATATCACTTAGGGTAAATAATGACAGTTTCTCAAAACAATAATAAACCGTTTCGTTATATTGACTTAATATCTCTAAATAATGAGGAACTGTTTCTTTATATTGACTTAGTATCTCAAATGATAACTTAGCTTCTTTACATTATGACAAACAGGGTTGTTCTCCCATCACATTGGTAGAAATGGTCTTCCACACATCATCATGCCAAAGGTTGACTAGTTGTTCTATCACAGTCAACATGTTGTCGGATTGAATTTTTGCCCAAGTTACACTATCAATACAAATCTTTCAAAAAAACCCATTTAAATACAAACAGACAACGATAATATAACATGTAAGTCTTGAGCATTTCAACACAGCAAGGTGATATACATAATCTGTGTTTGAGTTAGACAGATTTAAAAATGAGATGAACAAAGAGTATAAAAACATGGGACTTTTCAGACATGTAGAAAACAAACTGATGGTGAACTCCAGATGCTGATGAACGGTGTGAGTTGGTGTCAGCTGGTTACCTGCAGCAGGCAGTATCCACAGCGCCTCAGCCGAGGGGTCAAAGACTGAGGAATCATTGATTCCATTTCCTCATTTGAACCCTGAACGCAACACAGAATGACGTGGGTCACACATGAACACACACAAATATGCACACTCTGACCTAGACAGGACTTTCTGTCATTTAACTGCACGTAGCCTGTTTACCTAAAATCACCTTACAGCATTGCTGTCCAATTTCTGAGGTACAGTAAGGATTTCTAGATTAACTCCTTTAATCTACGCAGCTCAGAAAATCTATTTCCACAGACTTTAAAACATGTGAAAGGTAACAAGATGTTCCATTATAGAGCACAGCTTGACTTGTTTTTCTGTTAGAGTTGCATTATAATTATTGCATCATCATGTGGGATCTTTTAAGCTCCATTTAAGACCTGAGAGTCTGATGATGACAGTAAGCATTATTGCTTTTTAAGGTGTGTGTTAGTTAAACTCACCTTGACAGAGTCAGTGAGAATGAAGCCAGGGTCCATTAAAGAAACAGCAAAGTATAAGAGCACTGAGAGCGCGACCAGGAGGAAGAAGAGGAGCGGCAGCAGCAGCTCTCCTTGCTCCTCACATCTCCGCAGATCTGCAAACACACACCATAGAGATAAACTAGCATAACCTAAATAGAGTGCTGCAATAAGACTATTAGTGATTTCATGCAATAGTTAATCCAACCAACAGTTGGATTATATGACCTAGAACAGTCTGATAACTTCAGAAACTTGTAAATAGAAATTAAGACCAGGAAATTACAACATTAAATCATAAAAATGTAACAATAACCAAACACCACAATGATATATGGTAGTCTCTTGCATATGTGTAATTTATTTTAGAAACTAATACGGTTAAATAGGGCTTAACTTCTTTTTAATTAAACAAATGGCTAAAGGCAAACAGTAGGGCAGATAGAACAGTCTAGTAAGCCAAGAGAAATGACACCACTTTAGTATTATGGAGCCTTTAACATCAGAAAAAGAATGTGTGGCATATTACGATGCAACATGTAAGAAGAGATATATCTAGTTTGATATCAACCTATTTTAAATAATGTGGAGTTTCTTTCTAACATCGAATTTTTAAACTTTTAATACTTAAAGGTGGGGTATCTAATTTTGGAGAAACCAGTTTGAGTGCGCTATAATTTGAAAATACACAGCCGGAAAAAATCTGCCACTTCCTTACAGAGCCCCTCCTCCAACACACACGAACGTGCACATTACCAATGAGGGCACGAGATAAGTTTGTGCCTTTATATATAGAGTGGCGAAGTCATGCCCATCTACTTCCGGTCCATTGGACCTTATCACGGAAAAATGATGTATTGAAGTCAATGGAGAGAGAAAACTTATCTTTCGATCCCGTTTGAATTGTGCCATGAATTACACATATGATGTTTGTCAATCTTAAAAAAATATTTCCATGTCAAAAAAGTCACAGTTTGTCGTAAAACTGTTGAAATATAAGACTATGAAAAATACGTAACTAGAAAGACTACATATCCCAGAGTCGCATAAGTGATGTCACAATTGTTTTCCTCCACTAAGAGATAGTTAAGATCAGCGCCATATAGATAGAATCTATCTATTGCCTTATTCACACCAACGGTGTTTCAGGGCCGGTTCGAAGCTGGAGCTTGAAAAGCACCGGGTTTTCCTGTTCACACCGCGGTGGAACAGCCTCTTAGCTCCGGAATCCGTTTAGTTTCAAGCACCAAAACATTGTGCGGCCAGAGCAAAAGCACCGCATACGTCACGCTTACGTCGAGGAGGGGCGGGATCGACTCCTGAACAACAACAAAAAGCCGGCGTTTTATCCAGTTTGTACACAACGATGGAGAAACTTAACAAGCAGCAGTGGTCCACTGAAGAGACCAGCTACCTACTGGGAATCTGGTCTTCCGAAGAGGTACAGAGGAAGCTGGAGCACAATCGGCCATTGTTGTTGTTGTCGGTGTCAGCTGTGAGGGGTTTCCGCGCGCTTTGGCTTTATGAAGCAGGCACGCAAACGGTTACGTCATGACGCAAACGATGACGCAGCACCAGTCGGACTCTGGGCGGTGTGAAAAGAGTCGGAGCTAAACCGAAGAACCGGTTCTGAACCTGAAAAGCTCTAGCGCGGAGCTTGAACCGGAGTTGCGTCGGTGTGAATGAGGTATATATGGCGCTGGCTAAGATAAGATAACTTTAACAAGATGCCTGTGTGTTTAGTACCAGGTTGTTATCATACCAGAAATGGGTCTTGCTCGTTCTTTCGCTTCACGTCTGATGAAAGGACCAGGAGTGGCTGGATCAAGTTAGCTACCTAGCTAGTAGCTAGCCAGTTAGTTAGCATTACAGCCTTGTCATTTTTATTAGCCTTAATATGAAGTAACATTAAGTCACCCAAAATGTTAAACAGTAAGAGTAGTAGTCATATTTCCTGAACCCTTTGAAGAGTACTGTCACCGGTGTGATCATTCTATAATGCACAATTTAAGGATTCCGGAGCTAAGAGGCTGCTCCGCTGCGGTGTGAACACGAAAACCCGGTGCTTTTCAAGCTCCAGCTCCGAACCGGCCCTGAAACACTGTTGGTGTGAATGAGGTAATAGATAGATTATATCTATATGGCGCTGATCTTAGCTATCTCTTAGTGGAGGAAAACAATTGTGAGATCACTTACGCGACTCTGGGATTTGTAGTCTTTCTAGTTGCGTATTTTTCATAGTCCTATATTTCAACAGTTTTACGGCAAACTGTGACTTTTTTTACATGGAAATGATTTTTTTAAGATTGGCAAACATCACGTGTAATTCATGGAACAATTCAAACGGGATCGAAAGATAAGTTTTCTCTCTCCATTGACTTCAATACATTATTTTTCTGAAATAAGGTCCAATGGACCGGAAGTAGATGGGCGTGACTTCGCCAGGCCGTTTCTCAATCTCGAGGATACTGGCTTCCAAGCTAATATTTCAAGGATGCTACATCATTGAGTGCCGCCGAAGGACTGTTCCAATCCAGTGTGAGAAAAAGTTTTTAGTGAGTACTTGTCCATGGACAAGAGACTTTGGCAATTTAATTGTCCGAATACATTTTTCACTTGTCCAGAATGGACAAAAATTGGGGCCACGGAATCTTCTTCTTCGCCATCGTATTTTACATTTCCCACGTTTTTTACGACACCGCTAACGTAAGTGAACGGTAAGATTTTACTGCATCACACATAGGGTTGGGTATCCTTTGGATTTTAACGATTCCGGTTCTGCTTTACGATTCCGGTTATTTTTGGTTCTCGATTCCGGTTCTTTGAGAGGGTAAAAATAAGTCCCATGACAAACTGGGAGAAAAATATATTCATGAAAACATTAACAATCTCTGCATTGTTTAGTTAGTTCTAAGCAGTGCAGTTTGAGAATGTACAATTGGCCCAGTCTCCTCTGGTGTTACACTGCAACCTGCCTGTGAGACAGAGTCCAACCACACATGTCCAACACATAGGCCTAATAATAATAATAATAATACATTATATTTATAGCCTATAGGCCTAACGCTTTTCTACAACTCAAAGACGCTTGCACGCTTACACATTTCCTGCAATACACATACTGCAGCTGCCCAGCTGCTCACTGTTTGTAAAAGTAAATAAATATTATTTTCATTTCAATAATGTACTTTCTATACCCTGCTTCATAAACAATACTGACATCCCTGTGCTCCTCCGAGTCTGGGGGTCCGGGGATGTGAGTGCAGCCCGAGGACACAGACAGGGAGGCTGCTTTACTTCATAAAGGACATGGCGTCAATATTAACAACACAGGAGCTAAAACGCTTAATAACCTTCATTACGTGTTAGAGAAAGAAAATAAGACAGTTTAACAAAGATGAGGCTGTTAAACGGGCAGCGGATCCGCTGTGCGTAGAAAGAGAGAGAGAGAGAGGGACCGGGAGACGCTGAGCTGCACCATGCAGCGATCAGCTGATCCGGAGCATAGAGAGAGAGAGCTGCGGGACTCGGCCTCGCCTCCCGTCCTCACAACTCTTATTAATCCCGGGACCGGACAATTGTTATTTGTTCCTACTTGGAACCGAGTTTTGCTTCCCAACCCTGCCTCTGTGCTTCCCGCCCCGCCCCCGTCTAAAAGCGGCGAGATGTTTTCCTTAGGAATCGACTAGCAGAACCGAAACTAATATTTCTAAACGAACAATGGCGGACACGTACAATTTGCGAATGAGTTCTGCCTTTTGTAAACTGAATTTATCAATAATTTGTCAATAAATGAGGGCGAAAAATTTCACTTGTCCACCGGACAAGTCAATTGAAAGATCTACTTGTGCGATACTGTAAATAACACGTCCCGGACGGTGGGACGTGTACTTTTTCGCACACATTCTGACAGTTAATTGCAGGCCTAAAAAATACATTTCTACCATTTGAAATTCCATTCCAGCTCATGCATGCATTATCTTTAAATGACAATTAAATATATATTGTAGAATATTTTTAATATGTACAACTGTAACACATTTGTGTGGTCCACACGCCAAAAGATGCAAGGACGAACCTCCAAAGACACAATAGTGTACGGAAGACATGATTCTATAAAAGGTTGTAGGTTCAACTGGGCCTAGTTTGGAAACATTACGTTTTTCAATATCTCCTCTAGGTTGTCAAAATGTTTCAGTACAAACATGATTCACTATAACGTTTGTGGATGGATCAAACACAAACAACAACTCTCTGAAATAATCTATTTCTTCCTAACAGTCCTTCAGACCTTTGTTCTCAACAAACATTCAAAACCCTGAAAGAGCCGATAACTGTACTGTATCCTTGAAAAACCTGAGCTAATCACACTCACACTCTGGCAGCCCCGAAATATCAGGTGCCCTCATATATCATTTATTTTGTGCTTTTGTGTGTGTGTGTATGTATGTGTGAGCAAAGAGCATGTCAGTCTAACAAAAGTACAAAGGTGTTTTGCAGTGAATGTAAAATTAATTAATAAAGAACAGCAGGGGCAGATAACTCACGTAGCTCCTTTCTTTCATAAATGAAATTACCGGCATGAGAAAGCCATCGTTCCAGGGAAACTAGGGGTGGATGCGGGTTCATTCATGATGGACAGGAAGAAGCAAACGTTGTTGCTTTCTCAAAGCATGTCATTAATTGTAAAGTGGAATATGTTTTTGCAAAACAAGGTTGCACAAAGAATGGTTTTCCAAAACGAGGGTCTGCAACAAAAGTGTTAATTGGTAGCCACTGAGACTGCCAAGGCACACANTTGGAGCAGGAGTTCAAACAAAGCACAAGCATCATTCAGTTTAAAAGGATTCAATCACCTCTCTTCATTCTCATAGTTTTTCAAAAAAGTGTTTCTGTACATCCTTTTAAACTGAATGATGCTTGTGCTTTGTTTGAACTCCTGCTCCAAACCATTCCATAACATCACCCCACAGATTGTTATACTCATACTTCTCAGAGTTGTTCTGATCTTGAGTTGTTTAAAATGTAGATTTACTTCTCAGAGTTGTTCTGATCTTGAGTTGTTTAAAATGTAGATTTCCTCTCAAATTATACCCACCCTCTCTGTCTACGAACAATGTTTTTAATTTCCTAAGTTGATTGTTGAGTCAGAGCAATCAGATTGATGTAAAACCCAGAGCTGCGCAGAGGTGGGAACAATTATTTAGATCTTATACTTAAGTAAAAGTACCAGAGTGTAGGAATACTGTTACAAGTAAAAGTTGTGCATTCAAAATTTTATTCAAGTAAAAGTAGACATGTATTAGCATCAAAATATATTTAAAGTAACAAAAGTACTCATTGTGCAGATTGGTCCATTGATCATGAAAGTGTTCTCAAAGCTGGTAAAGGTGCAGCTAGTTTGAATGACTTTGTATACTGCAGGGTAACTTGTGGATTTACTCCAGGTGTAACGAAAGTCTGATTTAAGACTTAAATTATTATTATATTGTATTATATTTCACATCATTCATCCACATCTGTAAATTAACTAAAGGTATTAAATACATACAGTATAGTGGAGAAAAAGTACACTATTTACCTGGAGGGGTAAAAGTACACAGTAGCAAAAAGTTAATATACTCGAGTAAAGTACAAGTACCTCAAAATTGTACCTATAAGTACAGTACTTGAGTAAATGTACTTAGTTACTTTACACCACAAAGCTAAGGGGTGGGGATATACGCTTTAAATAATAAGATCAAAGTGTGATTTACTGCAGCAGTATATAGTTGGCTTATATATTACCTGATCTAGCAATCTTACATTTTACAGGACTTCTTTCTATTGACCTCCTCCTAACAATGGTCTGTCATACATAGCAGTGGTCTGCTATAAAGTAATAACAGACCGTAGAATGTCAACATTGGCCAATCAGAATCGAGTAATCAATAAAGATATGTAACAATCTGGGGTAACACGCAGTCCCTGAAGTGGCTGCAGAAGTAAACATCATTTCCTCCATGACCTTTCAGGGGGCTCTGCACTTTTTTTGACATTTATATACATTTAAAAAAATATATATATAATTCATACCTTAATTCATTTTGAGCTTTTGCCTCAAGGTATCTCTGTGGTTACTTATGTTGTAACAGCTGGAACACAGATGTTAACAGATTGAGTGTGTTGAGTTTCTATTAGGAATGTATTTTAGAAACTAAGCATATTTCCCTGATGGAAAGGTAAATAATACAGATATTTGGAAGCTATATTAGATGTATGTGTATTTGAAATAATGCCACATGGACGTTGGCAGTAACTGCACTCTGTTGTCTCTGAATGCCTCTTTGTTTGCCCAGCAGGACAGTCGACTGCACAGCCAAGGCGTGCATGCGTGTGTGTCTGTGTCTGTGTGTGAGGACTTTGCTCTCTGCTGAACAGGACTCGTGACTCTGCTCCAGTTCCAGCTCATTATTCTGACAGAGATTTTCCAGACTGCTAATCTAACCTCCAGGAGCCTGGCTGCTCTGTAGGGCCACTCGGTGTAATCATTGATTACACTAAAGCACATTTCCATATACAGTAGTCCTTTATACAATCACATATATCACAGAACAATATTTATTCTACTTTTATATTGTATTGTTTTTTACTGTATGTTTCACTTATTTTTAAAGTAGGATTAACAGTTCATTAGTTTAGATGGATTTGCATCTCTATACTAATAGGCACTTTTCTCTCAATGGTTTTACACTACTATGGGTGATTTACAGAGTGATGTTAAGTAACTAAGTACATTAAGCTCAAGTTCTGTACTTAGGTGTAATTTTGAAGGACTTGTACTTTACTTGAGTATTTCAATGTTATGCTACTTTCTGTACTTCTTCTCCACTACAATTCAGAGGTGAATAGTGTACTTTTACTACTTTTTAACACTTGTGTGTTATGTAGCTTTTTCTGCATGTAAACGGTTTGCAGATACCTCATTCACACCAATGCAACTCCAGTTCAAGCTCCGCGCTAGGGCTTTTCAGGTTCAGAACCGGTTCTTCGGTTTAGCTCCGGCTCTTTTCACAACGCTCAGAGTCCGACTGGTGCTGCGTCATTGCGTCATCGTTTGCGTCATGACGTAACCGTTTGCGTGCCTGCTTCATAAAGCCAACCCGCTCGGAAACCCCTCACAGCTGACACCGATAACAACAACAACAATGGCCGATTGTGTTCCAGCTTCCTCTGTACCTCTTCGGAAGACCAGATTCCCAGTAGGTAGCTGGTCTCTTTAGTGGACCACTGCTGCTTGTTAAGTTTCTCCATCGTTGTGTACAAACTGGATACAACGCGGGCTTTTTGTTGTTGTTCAGGAGTTGATCCCGCCCCTGCCTCTGCCTCCACGTAAGCGTGACGTATGCGGTGCTTTTGCTTGAGCCGGACAATTTTTCGGTGCTTGAAACGAACCGGATTCCGGAGCTAAAAGGCTGCTCTGCTGCGGTGTGAACAGGAAAACCTGGTGCTTTTCAAGCTCCAGCTCCGAACCGGCCCTGAAACACCGTTGGTGTGAATGAGGTAAAATTCACAAACCCTCAAAGTACACCCTGTACTGTAGCGAGTAAAACTCTAACACAATCCAAATGGACCAATCCACGGACCTCCGCACACACACACACACTCACTCAGAGCTCAGACCCAGCAACCGACACCAGTAATCCAGCTCACACTGGGTCCCGCCAATACGGCACCCAGACCCCATGCAGCTTTCTCATCTGTTTGTCATTACTGGTGTCATTTTCTGGTTGCTAAGAAACGCCATTGTAACACATAAACACTCATGTCCAGCTGTAATGGTGGTCGACTAATCAGAACAGAGTGGGCGAGCTGACCAATCAGAGCACAGTGGGCTCATAGGGAGGAGGGGGCAGGAGCTCCAACAAGCCGTTTAGGACATAGAGTGAATACACATACTATACAGAGATGCTGTATGAGAAACCAATGTGAGTTTGGAACATTGAACAATGTAAATCTATTCTAGTAGACCTCAACAATGGAATTATGATCAGTTGAAATGGCCATGACATGGGACCTTTAACACCTTTAGTTACTTTACAGATGTGGATGAATGATGTGAAATATAATCAAGTCTTAAATTAGACTTTAGTTCCACCCGGAGTAAATTCACAAGCTACCCTGCAGTATACAAAGTAACTAAATGTAATGTAATTTAATGGAAGTTAGTGATGCTAGCCGATGCTAACTTCACTCTATAGAAATCAGCTGACGACTAAGTCAGACTGACTAATAATATCATTTAGTATAGGTTTCCAATAGCTGTGTATGGGTTTACTTCTGAGTAAATATGGGTTGGCTCTTTACAAATGGGCTTCGTCTATACTCAATGACAAATATTTGTAGAATTTAAACTCCAACCAGAAACAGGTAGGCTGAGCTACATTTGAAGCTGATCTGTCAACACTTTGAATAACATCATACAGACATATTTAAAGCAGGGAATTAATTCACCATGATATTTGTGTAGTTTCTGAACTAATATGAGGAACTTTGAGCTAAGCTGATGTTTTTTTTTGATAGTTTAGTGGGAATGCTGTTAACAGCATTCCAACTAACTGTTATTCTATGCACTAAAAGTTTATTATTATTCCGCCGACTTATTTTGCCGCGCTTCTCCTCCCGCATTGAACATCACAGAAACTCCGTTCAAACATCAAAACGTTCAGCTCGGTCGGGAATCGATTGTTATTACTTTTCTCATTCATAACTTTCATAATTCCAGAGATACATCCCATATTACATCAAATTTATAACATTGAAGTCAATGGAGAAAATCCTCAGACTTCAACAAATCTTCATGCAATTCAACTGCTAACTGTTCATTCATACTTTCACTCAGAAACCTCATTCCAACTTTAAAATGTTACACATCTTTCTGACATTATTCGTGTAAAACAACGTTTAAATCTGATTCTTACTTTTAGAGATATTAAACATTGTTCAGACCTTGTTTTAGAGGTTTTCTTCACATTTTAACATTAACTAGAGTGTGTGATGTCACAGCTAGAGTGGAGGACAGCTTGAAATTCGCATTCATATATTTTTTTTAAACTGCCATAATTCCAAAACCCTACATTCCGGAGACATAATTTATCATGACAAACGTAGGAAAACATCTCGTAGCTTGAAAAATGACAAATAATTAAGCAAAATAATTAAACAAAATGCTTTTTGAGGGCATGAAGTGACAAAAACGTTCAACATTCCTCCATTAAACCCCATTGTAATTTCAGGCAGATATTTCCTCNTAAAATAGCTTTTGAAAATATGTGCATCTTAAAAGTGCTTAATTTTAGATAAACAAAATAAAGTGTAGCAGCAGCTTGAGTTTCCTTTTTTCTTTGTTAACCGTTTCACATCATGACTTAACAGTTTCAGACGATTATAGAACAATATCAGTCTTTACACATCATAACAATTGAACAGTTTTAAAGTTTCTCTTTCTCTCCCTCTTATATTGCAGTCCCTCACTCACTTTTTTTGTATTCAGTGCGAGAATTGAGTTTGAGCTTGTCCTGCCAGGAGTTTAAATCTGGGCTGAAATGGTGTCAGGGCCATTCTCATACACATGCAGGTGCTCATTGGTTAGCCTCGGTTAGCCTGCCCTGGAACGATATTTAGTTTTAGTTTTTATCATGGTGGACTGATCATATTGGGCTCTGAGACTGCTTATTTTGTGTGTACTCAGTTCTGACTTGAGAGAGAATGTTTGGTCAAACACTTTGTGTTTTGTCTCAAAGTGACGTTTTGGCACTTTTAATGAGCGCCACGGTCTCTGAACAAATGAGACACACTGGTACAGGCGTAATTCTGTCCTCCCGCTTACCTCATCATTTATGAGAAAACATTTCATAACATTAACACAACATATTCGAGGTGGTTTTAAAAAACATATCCGTATTTATTTATTTCTCCAAGTTATGTTTTCGTGTGCACTGAGGAGTCGCAACAGGCGTTTGTTTAATCATTTTAAGATTGGCTTGGATCAATGTTTGAAAAATGAATTCTTCATATATGATAAAAGAGAGGTAACATTTTATTTATGCTAGTATTTCCACATATTTCTCTCCATTCTCCTTCTGCCAATGGTGTGGCAGTTTCTCGTCTCTCCCGTTTTTGTGCTTAGTGCGTACGCATGGGTTAGAGTTTGCGTGGAGGACCGCACGTTTTTCCATCAAGTTAGTATTTTATAAATCGCAAACATTGCGTAGAAACTGGCGTACGCCATCTTTTGAGCGTATATCCCTTTATAAATGAGGCCCCTGATCAGTTTTTCACACTGGACTCACACACACAGATGTATTGTTTCACTGTAGCAGCTCAAACGGAATCATTGAGTGTGTTCTACTGTACCTTAATTAAAATAAACACACAAGAGAAATGTTTGTACCATGGGATCTACCCCACTTTAGATAAGACATTAATAACACCCTTTTTTCCTTCTGTCAACACGGATGCTGTAATTAAAAGCAGCGATGTACTCTGACTGAAGTGAAGATGGCCATGAAAAAAATAGAGGAAAGTTGAAAGAGGGGGGAAAGAGACCAAACGATAATTTAAAGGGGACCTATCATGCAAAATGCACTTTGTGATGTCTTTTATACAGGCGACGTCGCCTCTTAGCTCCGAAGCTCTTGCCTCTAGACCGACAATTTTTTGGAGCTGGAAGTGAACCGGATTCCGGAGCTAAGAGGCGGCGCCGCTGCGGTGTGAACAGGAAAAAAAGGTACTTTTCAGGCTCCAGCTCCGAGCCGTAGCTGAAAACGCGTTGGTGTGAAAGGGGCATGAGAGGACAAGGCAGCTGCTGCCTAAATTACTGGTGCATCAGATTCAAAATTAGAAAAAATATGTAGTGTATCAAGAGGAAAAGTGGCAAAATTATGTCAATGGACTGACAATGAACAATGGTCATCTTCATTAGGCTCACAAATAGTCATTGGAAGACATGATTTTCAACCTCAAAAATGGAAATAAATTGATCCAAGACCTTTCTTGACAGTCTTACCTGCATGGCTACAACAATTTAAGATTTAGTTTGCACTATTTTATAAACCCCCTGCATTTGTTCTGATACGGAACACATTTTCGAGCATTGAATTCATGAAATGAAACCCTAAAGATGGCGTGATAACGTACTTATAAACTCTTCAAGCACCCTGTTTGTAGACATTTCACCTGACCAGATCTCATAAATATACTCTTTATATCAACAGCATGTGAGTTATTATTATTACTGCATGAACAAACAGAGCAAAGCTTGATTCTCCACAGAAAATATAAAGGGTTATACTCACTTTCTTTTGCTCTGTTACAAAAACAAAATTCTGCCTCGTTTATTTTATCGACTATTGGCTGTCGATTGGATGGCGGTCAGAACAGTCAGCAAAATCAGCCATGGGATTGTATGTAGAGTTCCTGTTGTAATGATTGAGCTGCAGAATTATACAGGGTGTTAGTTCAGTTGGTGCTATCGAGACCAGGCTGGGAAACGTATAAAGGTACTAAAGAGGTACTTGTATTTAACTTCAGTATTTCCATTTTATGCTACATTGTACATTTTACTCCACTGCCTTTTAATGTGTCCTTTTAGGCAACTTTGCAGACTTTCAAATCTATCTGCCGATTATTTTCAGGTTATTCCCCCTCAATACATTTTATTTTTTTGGTTATAGTTTGGTCTATAAAATGTCCAAATATTTGTGAAAATGTTCCTTTTTTATTTCCTCAAAGGCCATGTTGATGTCTTTAAATGTCTGTTACATCAATCAAAAACCTAGGAAATGAAATAGAGAGAGAAGACATCTCTATATTTGAGAGCGTGAAAACAGCATTTTTTGCATTAAAGATAACCTTAGTGATCAATTGAGTTCACAAATAGTTGCCATATCATTTTCTGTCTATTGAATAATAGATTGCATCTCTAAAACACATTATTGCACCAATAAAATATAATCCAATTATATAAAATGCATTATTCTAAAATGGGCTACACTGTTAGAGTACTTTTACTCTTGGTACTTTATTTTATATTTTAGATAATAATCACTTATAATAATTGTCACTTATTATGCTCATTTATGCCAATTGACTGATAATAAATGAGCTGATACAGCACATTTTAAGTGTTGTTTACAGTCATTTGGCTAAACCGCTAAACCATTAATGTTTTACAAAAAATTGTAAATGGCTAGTTAATTTATTTATTTTACTTGCAAGTATAGTGGGGTTGGATATACAAATATGTAAATGATGATGGTTGGTGACTCCTAAAGTGGACAGAGTTCCATCCGCAGACTAAAAGTTATACATTTCCCACCCTGGACCTTTCAGCTCCTCTTTTATCCATGCAAAGCACAGAAGTCAAAGTCTGCGAAGGCTTCCTGCTGCTCAGCAGAGAGGATAAAGGGTTTGGCGGGAGGCGACAGGATTGGCTGGAGTTGAGTGAACTCGCTGTCAAAGTTTCCGACATCCATTGACTCTTTGATTGACGGCAGGAATGGTGGCTTGGCTGTCTTAGCCAGGAGGGCTTCCCAGTCGATGGTCTGAAAGACAAAGTTATATTTTCTTGTTGAATCAATATTAAATGCCGTGCACTCTTTTTTGTAATTTAGAACAAAATATAGCAGTAGTGGAAACATGTACTCAAACACTGTGCTTAAATTCCAGGTACGTACTGGAGTATTTCCATTTAATGCAGATTTAGACTTCTACACATTCCAGAGGCATATGTTTTACTCATGACTCCACTACATTTATCTGACAGTGAAAACAATATCTCCAGATGGGTTGATTAGCCTTTTTTTCTTAAAGGGGCCCTGTTATTCTCCTTTCAGGATTCATATGTATATATTGTGCCTCTACTGCAAACTGTTTCCACGCTTAAATGTTCAAAAAGCTCTTTATTGTTCTCATACTGCCTGTGCTGCAGCACCTCTTTTCACCCTCGTTCTGAAACCAGAGCCCAGTCTGCTCTGATTGGTTAGCTGGCCGGCACTCTAATGATTGGTCAACCGTTTAGAAATGTCCCGCCCCTTAACCTATCATTTACAATGTATTTCAAGTGCTAGCCAATAGAAGCGCACATGTTACGTAGTGATGTCACTATGTAACGGAAGTAGACAAAGGAGTCCAATGGAGGCGTTTCAGGCGGGGGGCGGGAGTGTCTGGGAGTGAAACTCTCTGGAGGGAACTTTGGGGATTTCAGCCTTTGCAGACCATTAACATGCACAGAAACCTATATACTGTATATACACACTACTACTTTTAGCTAAAGAAACTGTTTTAAAAGCCTTAAATTAAGAATCCTTCTAACACCCCTTTGGATTTGATTAAATACACAAAATGATTTATTTAAAGAGTACGTAAAGTTAAATAAAGGGATTTTACCTCAAAGAATTTCTCCCCTTTGACCTCATTTGCATCTCTCTCTCCAGCGCCGAGTCTTTTCAGAGGATTCCTCTTCAACAGCTACGGAAGGATGATCGAGTAATATAACATGATAGTTACAGCCATCTTAACCAAGGATCTCAAACGCTTAACATTTCTGCTATCAACATTAAACCTAAGGACCATGACAAGATAACTCGTTTTGTTGTCCTTGTTTTCTGCTGGTGGTACTGTTATCATCTTCTTTTATGTCTGTCTTATGTCTACAATTATACCAAAAGATGTTAAGCTGAACTAACAAAAACATTTAGTATGAAATTAAGCTTAAACTCCTCAAGTAATTGAAATAGAATCAGGGTTTATGTGAGCCTTAGATGAGAGGCTTTTACCTTCTTGATGATGCAGACCGCATCAGGAGGAAGAGACCCTGGATAATGCACATCATCATTGACGATGCTGTCGAACACCTCCTCCTCATCCTCACCAGGAAACGGAGACTAGCAGCAGGGCAGAGTAACACATTTAAAGGGGACATATAATACAGATTTTCAAGCTTATACTTGTATTTTGTGTTTCTACTAGAACATGTTTTTCTTTCTGAATACACCTGTATTCACCCACTGTCTGAAACGCTCTGTTTTAGCGTCTTTGTCTTTAAGGCTCACCATAAAAAAGGCCAGTCTGTTCTGGTGAAAAATATGGTACACCTTTATAAGGGTTGTTTTCAAACTGTTGGTGGAGATGCAGGGCAGTTTATTCTAATACACCTGCATGTGACAAAGGAAGGGGGACCCAATCCAAATGGCTTGTTGAATCCTTGTGGGGCACTACTTATACCAAAATGTATGAGCACAAGCACTGAAAGAGTGAAGAGTAAAAATCCCCTTTACCTACAGTCCATTTAGGAATTTGATAATTGATCATTTAAAGATAAATGGGTACAGTTGCAATGGATGTTAGAATTGTCATCAATGTTTTGAAAACTAACAGAAACTAATCGAAGAAACACAAAAACACGTATTAGCTACCTCTCCAACGAGCATCTCAAAGATCAGGACCCCCATCCCCCACCAGTCCACCGCCCGGGTGTAGTTGTCGTCTGTCAGGACCTCGGGAGCCAGAAACTCAGGAGTCCCACAGAAAGTGGAGGTCCGATCTCCGTGACCCATCCCTGTCGAAATAAGTAAAACACAATTATTACAACTATTTTACCCCAATTATTACAATTATTTTTAACAATCAAAATCATCCAGGAAAAATGTTAAAAGACCATAATCAATACTAACAAAGCACTTATATACTAATAAAGGACTGGCTTATCTAAAGCCAATTGAGTAGCACTTGAAATGTTTGGCTCTATGAAACCTGATGTACTTATATGATTCTGTTTTCTTCAAGGTTGTATCTTCCTGGTCGAATGCACTTATTGTAAGTCGCTTTGGATAAAAGCGTCAGCTAAATGCAATGTAATGTAATGTAATAATCTCATACAAACACACGACATAAGGCTTTCTGTAAACCTTTAAATTGTACTGAATAAATAGGCAAAAAGAAGAAAAAAAATACTGCAAAACAACAAAATGTTTTATAACATAGTTCTAAAAATATTATATTAAAAGTTAGATAAAAAAAAACTGTACCAAAAGTAAAAGCCCTCATTATGCGGCCCATTACTGCTGTATTCCAACTATTGATGCATTTAGCGATCAACTCACCTTCTTTACAAAGTCCGAAGTCTGTGATTTTCACAAACCCATCTGCATCCATCAACAGGTTATCCAGCTTCAGATCTCTGTGGAAAACACCCAGCGCATGTATAACCACGTCTGAAGCTACAGTACAATCAGGTGAAATCCCTTTATTCTGTATGACTTACCGATAGATGATTTTATTCAGGTGGAGAAACTCTAAACCCAGCAGGACACATGCGGAATAAAACCTGTAGACAACAACAAATACATTAACAGTATAATACTGAATACGAGCACACTTGCTGGACTTTCTTTCTATTTCTGGTGTTTTTTTTTAATGCATTTATAGAATTTCAAGTGTTGTCATGTTGCAGCTGATCAAAGCGGAGCTCATTTAATCCCTTTTTATACTGCCGGGCGGCTTCATTTTCTATAAGATATCATAATGTTTGAGTTGATTTGCATAAAATACTTTATACAATTACCTCAGAATAATGCCTAGTAAACATACTTAGTTATATTCCACCGCTGCATTACACAAACATATAGGAGGACAAACAGGAACCTGGTCTGGGCCTCGCTGAACACATCGTTGTGGATGTGGATCATGAGGTCTCCTCCAGGTAAATACTCCATGACGAAGCAGACGTGGTCGCTGGTCTGGAAGCAGCCATGGAGGTTCACCAGGAACGGATGTCTGGACGCGTTGATCATCTCAAAGATCCTCTTCTCGCTCATGAGGCTGCAGAATAACAACTCAGATTCAATACTCTAAACGTCATATATTCACGAGGCCTGTATAACAAATGACCATCTCTATACATTAGCTGAGTGTCTTCAATTTTGTTAGATTTTTTGTTGCTAAGTTTTAACTCGAAGTGAGTACTTTTACTGAGTTCTTAGTTACAATCTCCGAGATATCTGTTTTATGATCTTTGACTTATTTTGATATTTGCTGGTGTGTTTTTTGGAACTAACTTGCCAGGGATCCAAACAGTATTGGAACTAGTCTTTTTTTTTTTATGCTGCCAATACAAGGGCCTTTTCTCAATAATCCTACAGATTATTACTTTAAGTATAGCCTTGGTTTACTAGTCGGAAATTCACAAACAAATTAGTAAGAAGACACAAAAAATGCCCTTCAAACTTAAAGCCTGAGAAATACAATCAGCAAATTGTAGCTATTTGTTTAAACTCTGTCTTGTTTTAGCTTTAAACTATTTTAAATTACAGCAGACTTTTAATGTGTCTTTAATGGCTCTGCTAATTTCTTGAGAAACTCCCTCTAGCGTGAACTTTGGGATTTTATCCTTTGCAGAACATTTACATGCACAAAAACTATATAACACACGACCACAGGAAAGGGAAACCTCCAAAAAGCATAAAGGGCCCCTTTAAAGCTTTCCCTTCACACACCTCTCCACTTCATCTCGTGTCACAATGTCTCTTTTCTTCAAGGCTTTGATGGCATACAGTTTTCCTGTCTTCTTGAACTCTGCCAGCAGAACCTGAACAGAGAAGATTCACAACAAACAACTAAAGATGAACACCAGAAGAAGATCATTTAACAGTTTAAGTGAAAAGCGTTCAAACTTTTACCTTCCCAAAGTGTCCTCTGCCCAGAACTGAAAAGTATTTGAAATCATCCATCTGCATCCTTGTGAAAGAAGAGCCAAAATTCACTTAAAAGTAATTAGGATTTGTTTATAAATATGCGTGCGTTCGTTTGTGTGTGTTTACTTTAGAGCAGATACAGGCTGGTCTCCACTTTCTTCTTTGTTGTTTATGGAAGACTGCAAACAAACAGAGACAACGTTGGGAACATTTTATCATTCAGTCACCTCAACACATGACATCCTAACATCACCATGTCTACAAGAGCTTTCTTAATGATCCACTGCATTTGGTATTATAACTATGTTAAGGAGTGTTGCTTGACTCTCAATCGAGCTTGTGTTATGAAAGACTTTCTACTTTAAAGCTTCCGTTTGTGATGATCTTAGTTTTTGTGTTGAATGTTTCTGGTTTTATTTTTAAACGTATTATTCTCTTTGTGTCTTGTCTGGTTTTACTTCCTGTCTTTTTGTTTTCCAACCTGTGTGATTGTATGATTGTGTTCATCTTGTGTGTATATAGGCCTGTCTCCCCTTGTGTTTGTAGGTTTGTCGTCTTTGTTCCTGTCCGGTTCCCCGAGTACCTGCCTGTGTCTTCGGGGACATGAACACTGGTCCTGTGTTTGTTGACCTGCTGTTGGGGGAGTTTCTTGAAAATCCACACTCATTTAGACTCTAAAAGGTGCCTGGTGCGTCAGTATGAAGACGCTCTGGGACTGAGACCAACTGTATTTGAAGTAGTTAAAGCTATTTTTTTCCAGCTTCGTACCATGGCCAAAATCTATCTGTTTCTCTCTTCCAATAATCTTGAGAAAGTTATCCACGCCTTTATATCGTCCCGTCTAGGCGACTGCAACTCCCTATATACTGGGATCTGTCAGTCATCCCTGCAACTGGCCCAGGTATTTAACTGGTATTCAACTCTAACTTGTATTTATTTATTTGATGAAAGGTTGTCTTGGCCACCTGCTCTTTTATGTACAGCAGTTTGGTGAACGTGGTTTGTTTTTAAATGTGCTTTATAAATAAATGTGATTGATTGCTTGATTGCTTGATTGATTGATTGATTGATTGATTGATTGATATGTATAATATTGGAGGTCAAACACTTTAGTATTAAGCTACTGTCTTCATTGTTTTAAAATAAATTTTAAAAAACAGTGTACCAGATTTTCTTGCGAGGCAGGCACAGAGGATGTTTTGTGTGCTGTGGTGATGATGGCGGGGGGGTCTTCTCCCGGCTGGAGGCTGGTGGGAGACGGCTGATCCTCAGTGAGGCTGAGCCTGACTTCTGGAGACTCGCTGCGAGATACAAAGACATAAAAGATGTTGGCTCACACAGTTTGGGCAGAGATTTACACCCTACTAAGTGTGAGGTGATTCTGACCTTGGCAGTGGAGTGGTAGCTAGAGGCTTCTTCTCAGTTGGAGGGGGGGGGTTGTTGGCCACCAGGTCGGGGGGCGTATAGATGGACGAGCTGAAGGTGGTGAAGGAGCTGTAGCGAGGGAGGATGTTCATCATCAGGTGACCCCATGTGGCGAAATTCATGTTCATCTGGGCCGCTCTGAGGAAGTTCTTCCCTGAGGAAGAAAAGGTTGCCATGTTACACCAGAGGAACAGAAACACAGACGAAATCCTTTGAAAGTAAATTGTTGGATGCTTTAGGTATTTCCTCTGTACCTCTCTCTTTAGTGAAGATACATCTCTGACGCCTCAGCTTCGGCTGCCGCTCAACAACAGTGTCGATGAATTGAAGCTGAAAAAAGATAAAAGGAGAAGAATTATTTTGGACATTCACTTGTGTTATTGCTCAATTTCTCAACATCTTATATTCAAAATATATGCAAGTAAATGAATGCAGCTAATGCTGGGAGAGTTGTTCTTGTTATACTTTGGTTTGTTTGGTCAATTGGCTAGTGACCTCTCTTTGTTTTGAGTCATTAAAACATTATCTTTTTAATTTTGCTGATCAGTTTCTCCTTCTTTTCTCCCAGTTATTTAATCTTTTGCCCTTTCATCCCTAGACTAATAGGGAACGTAACAATATTAGTTTTTTGGAATCATTTATTTGCTATACTTCGAGTAACCCAGAATGTATATATTGCTGTACTTTTTGAGAATGTATTTAAAGGAAGGCACATATTAATGATGTAAAAAGCATCGTTTTTTCACCACATATTAGGATGTTGAGGCCTCTGATGTAGAGAGAAACAGGTTTTCAAATGTTTCCGAAAAGTACAATTGCTTTAGGATCCTTTTGTTTTGATGTGTACACCAGTAAAAGGCTCTATAGTCCAGTTGTCATTGTTTGCCTAAACAATTTCTCCATAATACACATTCCACTGAAATCACACTAGCCTCTAAATGTCACGATTCTCATGTTATGTCACGTTTATAGTTTTGTAGGTTTGGGTGTTTTTGCTGTTTTCCATGTCATGTTTTCCTTTGGGTTATTGTCTGGTCCTTTCCCTGTGTTTTCCTCTTGTCATTAGTTTCCCTGGTGTGTCTAATGGTCTGATTATGTTCACCTGGGCCCCTGTGTTTTCTCCTCCCTCCTCACCTGTGTCTTGTTGTGTGATTGAGTCTTGTGTGTATTTAAGTTCTGGGTTGTCTGTCTGTCTTGGTCGGTTCGTCTTGTTCCCTGACTAGTTCTGCGGTGAGTGTTCTGTTTGTCATTGTATAGAGATATCATAGCCTTGAAATAAAGGAAGTTTCAGTTTGTATCTGCATTTGGGTCCTGCTTGTTTCACAAACCGTGACACTCTGGTGATAAAATTCAGATCAGACCTCAGATGTTCTACTCGCTATTTTGTAAGGGGGAAATATGGTTGAGGGTAGGGAGTTACATTACATAATAAATCCCGTACACGTTAACTAAATCCCCACAATTTAGGGAAACATGTCCAGTTACAATAGCTTCAGCCTTTTATGCACCTTTGAATGTGTGTTCGTTACCACAACGCCTCCCCCACCCAACCACGTCCTTACGTAAACGTACCCTGACCCCGGAAAGGGTTTGGAACCAACATCTATTGACGCTTGGTCACCCTCCTACAACCAAACACTAATAGCTGCCGTGTTAAATGCAGGCACCCGGGTGCAGTGGGTCTCCACCCACAAACTGGCGGTCAGGTGCCCCTTGGCCCCCCGGAAGGACGCTAGCTGACTGACCACCACGTCTGCCTCTCCGCCGTGGTCTGAATTAGGGCGGACAATCTGCCCCTAACCTTGATGGGGGCAGAGGAGAGGTCAATATGCTCAAATAATTTTCCGTATTCTTGAGGATTTGGTGACACGAGAGGATTGGGTTTACTGCCACCCTCTTTTCCTCCGATGTGATCCCCCCGCCACCCTTCAAACCCTGAGATGGTGGGTCTGTCGAAGGGGCAAAAAGATGACTGACGGCCGGGGAAATAATGAAGGCAGCGTGTTGGACACAGTAAGCAGATGGCTGACCCAGCAGTTTCCACCATGGGAACGGGGCCTCCGAGGGTTTAGGGACCCTCGGCAGTGGGTACGTTCCGTGAAGGGTCTGATTGTGGTTGTGTGTTGTTGTGTGTTGGTGTTGGTGTGTTGTGTGTTGTGTGTGGTGGTGTGTGTGTGTTTGTGTGTGTGGTGTGTGTGTGTGTGTGTGTGTGTGTGGTGTGTGTGTGTGTGTGTGTGGTGTGTGTGTGTGTAGTCCAGGGAGTTTGGTGGGAAGGCTTTCCCTCTGATGTTTGTCAGACCTCCCAGAGAGGAGGGATTCAGTGGCTAAGGCGGGGGTCTCAGGAGCTCAGTGCCTAGTGTGTCTGTCTGGTGGTGTGTGTGTGTGTGTGTGTGTGTTGTGTGTGTGTGTGGTGTGTGTGTGTGTTGGTTGTGTGTGTGTGGTGTGTGGTGTGTTCTGTGGTCGTATGGTTTCAGGGGGATTTGAGGGAAGTTGATTATCCTTTTATCTGTTACTGCGGATGGACCAGGGAACGCCTGACCGGAGTCGGCCCGGGCATGGCCAAATCCACACACTCCAAAAGGATGGGTTCAGTTGTGTTGTGTGGTGTGTGTGTGTGTGTGTGTGTGTGTGTGGTGTGTGTGTGTGTGTGTGTGTGTGTTGTATGGTGTGTGTGTTTGGGATGGTCCCCCAAAGGTGCATTCAGAGAAGCAGGGCCTTTCTCCTGCGGCGGGGAAGCACATAGTTGGGAAAGGTCAAACACCCACATGGGGGGCAGTGAGCATCCTGGGCAAGGCGGACAGGAAGTCGCCATACCACACCAGAAGACAGGCACCTGTCGGTAAGGAAAGAGTACTGTGGTGTGTGTGTGTGTGTGTGGTTGTGTGGTGTTGTTGTGTTGTGGTGTGTGTGTGTGTTGTGTTGTGTGTGTTGTTGTGTGGTGTGTGTGTGTGTGTGTGTTTGTTGTGTGTGTGTGTGTGTGTGAGAAGAGCCTTAAAATATGATTAACATCAGATACTGTATGCATTAGGGCAGAACGTATACCAATTTCTTTTTTGTTTGTATAACTTTATGAACGTACTTTTTGTAAAGGACTTAGCTATTTTCACCACATCACTTTTTAGTGATATTCGCATACTTTGTCTTCGAAACATATGCTTAAACATTTCTCATCGATAATATTTGCCTTACCAATGGATACTGATATGATATTTTTAACTTAAAATATGCTGACCACTCCTCTAGTGACATAACGAGCTTGTACATGTACGAAATATCTGCCTATACTTGGGGAATGTCATAACTTCGAGCCCCATGACCAGGCAGATAACTTATCACATTTGAAAACGCATGGTAAGTATAAATTATATATTGCATTTAAAAGAACCACAATTAAAATGCAAAAGAAAAAGAACCCAATATGAGGGTGACAAGGCAAAATTACGAAGTATTGCCATATTTTATTTATTACATGTCCCACTTGTTAGACGCTTTTATCCAAAGGATTTACATACTCAATCCCCACAGAGCAAATTTGGGGTGAAGTGTCCTTCAGAGACCACAACGATATGCTGACTGAGGGGGTTTGAACCTGTGCTGCGCTGATCCGAACACCAACACACTATCCACTGCGCCGACATGCCTCCGCTTTATATTCACAAAGTCATCAAAAAAATACTATTTCAATACTTCACCTAACATTGCATATTATAGATACTGTGTAACTGAGAAGGTGTTCCACAGTTCGCTACGCATTTATAAACTAACTTTATTAAATACATTTCTATCTTTCGTTCTTCTTATACAAACACATCATCCGTTTAACCTATGCAGTCAGCGGACAGAAGGAAGACCATTCATTTGACACCTGGATGAGTGGACCTCATATATAATGTGAAGTGTTACCATAGGTGTGATGTGGTCGCTCTTAACGTATTCCACCACGTAGCTGTGCTTGCTGTAGCCATAGGAGAGTGGGGGGTGAGGGCGAGGTACACATGACAACGGTGGCAGGAAATGGTGTTAAAAGCCAAAGCGTCGTTTGTCGTTGTGTTTGCACAGCTGCGATCTTAAACTACCAACAGGAGTCGGTGTTGAGGACTATGGGTAGAAACTCAGATTGTTCCCTCTTCGTCACGACTCTCATCCTCCTCCTTTTTGGCAGGCGCTGCGGTGGATTTTTGAAAGCCTTCATTCGATCTGATGCATTTTGGACCTCAACCCCGGAAACCAGCATTCTACCCTGGTATGAGAACACACCAAAACACACACTTTGGTGAAAGAAAAACACACTCATCGGTTAAAACAGAGCGAAACACATCACCTCTTTGCTAAGTAGAAGTTTCACTCACCCCCCCCCCTCATCTTGTCCATGTCATCCCTTCAGCTACCCCAACTTTCACATCACCCATCAGTAAGTCCACACACACACACCACACACACACACACACACCACACACACACACCACACAACCACACACACACACACACACCACACACAACAACCACACACACCACACACACACACACACACACCTCCAACATCAGCGTCAGTTTGCTCCGGGACAGCCACATAAATGACATTCTTCGCACACACCTAACTCCTTTACCATCCCACATGTCAAGGATCACACGCACACCACCACACATCACACATCAGGTTATATATTTTTAGGCGAAGGAGAGTAAAGAGGGGAAGGGGGGGTGGTGGCAGCGGGAGGGGGTTGACAGCAGAGAAGAGGGAAGTACACAGGAAGTACATTATGTTATCACTCCCCATGTCTTCTCCACCTTTTCACTTCTTATCACGGCCCGATGTCTCAGACCCCAGCCTTAGCTGCTTATCCTCCTTTTTCTGTCTCCCCCCCTCTTCCTCACAACACGACGACTCTCTAAAAATGACTTCCGTGCTCCCATTTTAGTGGTCTGGGCCCTGGGATCTTAGATGACCACTTGGAATGTCCATTGATGCCGCAAGACAAATCTGGTGATGAATATTTTAAATGGAACATGTCTGGTCTTTTTTTAGTGGTGTATGAAAGAGTGAAAGAGTAAAAGGAGGAGGATTGTTGTGTTTGGAGGATATAGGACATGAGGACTTGAATATGTGTATATATATTATATAATGTGTATAATGTGATTACAAATATGAGTCAGATGGTGAGTCTGAATATGTGAAGGATTTATTTTCCCGGAAAAGAGAGGAGTTGACCAAGAATGCAGATATGGAATTGACTTTCACCTACGGAATAGCCTGAAGATGTATATAAATCTAATATAGAAAGATGATCACACCGTTGTTCCTAAAAATCTTTACTAATGACTTCATGTGTTCAATAGTAATCTTTTCTCAGGCACTGCCAGATCATTTTTAGGTTAGGGTACAATGAATCTCATTTATATAGCACAGATAATATATTTGTGAAGTTATAGTTATATCAGATTTCAGCATCTGTATAATATTGACGAGAATTCTTATTCGCTATTATACCGTACCATGAGTCTTCTTGAAGTGCAATTAAATTGCCTTCTATATAACAGCCTCTCTTTATGATTTCGCTTTGTGTGTTAGGTCTTCCTCTTTCTCTGATTTATATTTTGTTATTTAGTGTTTTTGATGCAGCTAAATATTGATTCTTATGTGACCATACTAGTCTTAACACTCACACTTTTAAGTTATTGGCTAGTGCCTCTACTATTATCATTTAATTTGTATGTGATTAGGGCTAAAGGTGGACGAGAAGTGACATTGCCTGACGACCATCCTCTGAGCAATCAAAACAGAGCTTGTGTCAGTAACTTTTTACCAATATCAGAGCAGACTCATATTCCTAAAAAAATGATCAAACTTCTATTTGGTGCTGAGGGGTATGATAAAAGTACGTATGTATGGATGATCATATTCTGACCATGTAGTTTGTATACAAAATCGTATTCTCGTTAATCCAATTATGTTAATAGATTATCCCATAATGGACAGATGATGGATATTTACTATCTAGTACATCTATCCAATTATATGTGTTTATCTTCCATTTCTGGCCCTGAAAACGTCTATAGCAACCATGACTTCATATTCTGACATCTTGTTCTGGTGAATGGTTTTAAGTATATAGTGATATCATAATGTTTAAAGGGTCTTTATTCTTGAAGTGATAATCCTATTTCCAATGTTGAAATAAAATTCTCAACTTTTTGGTTAGTGTTAATCTTGATGTGTTCTCAATAGTCTCATATCTCGATTTGCTTTTTGCAGTTGGTTTTATGCAGCTGGTTATTATATTATGCATATAATAATCAAAATATGTCCATACTGCACTGTTTTGGTGTGTTGTTATTTGGTGCATGTGTAGCTTACTACATGCATCTTGCACTAAGTCATGTTGTTTGTCTTGTTATCATGTGTAAGCGATTACTTAACGTTTGCTATTTTAATTGTCTTGTATATAAAGTACCTAGTTGCAGTAGTTCAGTATATTATTAGCTTACTTGTAAAGCAACTACTTACTAATATTTATATTGATTTTATTTTATGTGTTTATAAAATGTACTGTACTTGTAAAATTATTGT
>NW_011336803.1:10775-59488 GCF_000735185.1 Notothenia coriiceps | reverse complement strand
CTGTCCCCCCAGGTTTCGGTGCTGACAATTGAGTGTGTTTGATGTCTTAACTGTATATCTGAACAGAGGTGTGTGTGTGTGTGGTGTGTGTGTGAGTGTCTGAGGGAGTGTGTACGGGCTCTGTCATGTTCGGTGCGTGACATGTATGTGGGTGCTGTGTGTGTGCTGTGTGTGTGTGTGTGTGTGTGTGTGTGTGTGTGTTGTGTGTTGTGTGTGCTGTGTGTGTGTGTGTGTGTGGTCGTGTGTGTGTGTGTGTCCCTCAGTTTGCTGGGAGCCGTGCCGAGAGCACTTGTGTGTTCACGCTTTTGTGTACGGCCTGCCCATTTATTGGCTGAGCCGGGCTGAACACGGAGGCCGGAGCGCCTTCCTGCCTCAACTCCTTGCGGGCTGGCTGATGGTGTACTGCAAGCGGCGGCCCCATGGCTCTGGTTCGTGGCCGCCGCGCTGCCCACCCTGCAGACCTTCCTCCTCGCGGGGGAACCTCCTTCTCACCATCTGCTACCTGGACCGGAGGCTTCGTCATCAGATGGAGAACATGTGGCGGTGGAGGAGATGGAGTCACTGCCCCTTAGTTTTTCGGTTTACATTTTTTAAAGCTTCATTTCCAGGTCATACACGTAAGCAAGCTCAGTTTATTAGGTTTTCATTAACCATTTCCAGACATGTTAATGGACACAAGATAAC
Organism: Notothenia coriiceps; assembly: GCF_000735185.1. Taxonomy (NCBI): domain Eukaryota; kingdom Metazoa; phylum Chordata; class Actinopteri; order Perciformes; family Nototheniidae; genus Notothenia; species Notothenia coriiceps. Next base: position 58,804 of record NW_011336803.1, on the reverse strand, counting down.
ATAGATAGTACAAACAGATGAATGCCCTCTTTTATATGCGGATAGAGAGGATTAGTTAAATTAAAAAATTAAATATACATAATATTAAGTAAAAAACGAATATTATATTTTTACTATATTATATATAAGATATGTAATATTATTATTATTATTATGAATTAAGAGAATACAAATAAAAGGTAATATATATTAGTAATATTAAAAACAAAGTACAATGAATATTAGAAAGAAGTTGAAATGTTAAATATATATATGATATATAAATACAGTAGATAATGAAATGAAAGATTACTATTCCTAGTTTGAAATGTTTGAGTATAAAGAGCTGCTTTGAAAACAGAAATGATGAAATAAATACCTCCCCCCCCCCCAGTGGCCTCGTGGGTCTCCCACACCTCCTTCATGCGTTGGGGGTTCGACGGGCTGCTGCAGGTTCAGTTCAGAGGCAACATGTACCCCGTCTCCATCAGGAACTTCACCTTCAATGTGGACGGCATACACGTGAGTCAGAAACACGCACGCACGCGCACACGTGCACACACACTAAATATGTCATAACAATGTCATAATAATATCAATAGTATTTAAAGTCATAAAAAGGTCAAAGTATGTTCTAGAATAGTATGCAATTACACACTAATAGTACAAAAAAGTCAGAAAAGTATTGTGTATAAAAGAAATTGTAATAGCATTGTATGTAAATATAAAATATCAGTGTTTTATGAAAAGTATGCCATAAATAATGTCATAGAAATGTCAATGTAAGGCATAACAAGTCACAAGAAAGTTGTGTTTTATCTGTCGTTATAAATATATATATTAGGCAATAACTGTACATGTGTAATGAACACAGCTATAAAACCAAAGCACTGCACATGGACAGTCTTCTCATCTGTGTCTCTGTGTGCCAGGTGGTGGAGGCCATGCACATGAACCAGTACCCTCTGTACGCCTGCTACCTGGTGCTGCTGGCCGTCTGCCTGGTCTTCATGGCGCTCTACTACGTGTCCCTGAAGTTCATCAAACAGAAGTCCAGTCAGGACTGGTGAACACATCAGGACCAGACGCTGTTTCAAATCAAATGTGACTTTAGGAAGTGTTTTGTTCTGCAGGAAAGTCATTTAGGTTCTTGTTCGACTGGTTCGACATTTTATCAGACATTTGCTTAATTTAAGGGTAAATATATGAGTATGTTTTGAATTTGAATTCCCCTTTTCACAATAATCTCAACATCAGAAACTCCTGCACTTGTTTTAATATCAAAAACACATGAAATGACTTCCCTGACACCTCAGTAATCCTTAAAGTCACCCTTCTTAGTGTATTAAAAAAATCCTAAAAGTGAAGCTATTTCTCAAATGTGTGAATAGTCAAAACAATTAACACATTTTCAAAGTTTAAGTAATGATCGGTTGTGCTAGATTTCTTCTCGCTGCAGTACTGCTGTCTGCTGCTGGGTGGCAGCAGAGCATTGCACTAACAGTTTAAAAGATGAAGTGATTTTCTTTCCCTCCCTCTCTTCTCCATCGTGGCCGATGATTAGAGCGCCACTTTGGCAGATATCCATCTGCAGCTTTTGCTTGTTCCATTTTCAATCTTCTTTTTTCCTACAGCTTTATCTTTTTTTGTATATGTAAGGTTATTAAGCTTAACAATGTGTGTGCCAGTATAGTGCGCACAGAAAAAAAAGCCGTAGAGATTTAGTAAGTCACACTCAGAAATAAAAGAGCTTGTACTTGTGTCCTCAAAGATTGAAGATTATGTAAGCAGTGTTTTTGCACTGGTGCGAAAGCCTGATAAATATGTGACTGACGGGGTCCAAGTCCGAATGAGTAAACTATTAAATCAAATGCCTCCAGTCCAGCGTCTTTATTTCTGTCTTCAATCTCTGCCATCCTTTGACCTGGTCACTCAGTTTGCACTCATTTAAAGCGGTGCGGTTTCACAACAATAAATGGTATCAGTGTGATTATGTTCACTATATGGTTATATACAGCAGGGTAGGCTATATGCAGGAATCCTGAAGTCAAATGTAATTCCTTTTAAGACCCTTTTTAAGACCCTTTCCATACATATGAAGACCTCATCGCCACTTTGAGTTTTAACTGGTTACATTGGCGACACACTTTACCTCACATTGACTATATACAGTATTGATTGTCCTTCCTCCTTATCTTCCAACCATTTGGACGCAAACTTGCATTTCCCCATAACGATGTTGTTTAACAACCGGCGTAAACGGACCTTCGCGCGCTATCAAGCAGTGAGCGCGCGATGTCCTGTTCAGATGACGTCAAATCCAACGGGATGCCATAAATAAACTATACAGAATCACACTACACACCTACGCAATGATTACATTCAGGCACACTGTAGAATACAACCTCTTTGGACAATTGATATACTTATTGAAAACCAGCTACAAAATGTAATACCTTGGAAAATGTCGTTTAATACTTTTTAATAGCCTTAATTTTCACTAAATTGATTTATCAACTTTTAATACTTTTAAAGACCCCGCGGACACCCTGCTTAGCCTTTCATGTACAATTTGTTTGGGCGCTAGCTAATATAAGTGTGAGTGATACATTGTGATGTCACTATGTTACAGAAGTAAACAAAGTAGTCAAATTATGAGAGAAACTCTCTCTGGAGGGAACTTTTGGATTGAAGCCTTTGAAGACCATTTACATGCACAAAAACCTATATATTTACCACACTACAGGAAAGGGAAAACCCAGAAAGCATAATAGGGCTTCTGTAAAAATGTGTGTGGGAGAAATGAACATATTTCTACCAAGTCATGACAAAATAAAAGATTTAAAAACCTTTTGTATTTGAGTAGCACATGCTAAGTTTCAAACCTTTTCGAAGTTCAAATGCTCAGCGAGCTTCGAAGCCTCATTCTCTTTGTTGGTGAGTTTTGTCAAAAGTCGCTGTAGGAGAAAAAGAAAAACATGTAACAACTGCTCAGATGCAGCGCTGCACATGCTGGGTGATTAACACTCACAATGTTCTCTACTTCACTGGCAGTCAATCTCTTCTTTATGGCATCTTTCTGTTGTATCAACTCAAAGGATTCTCTCTATGGATAAAACATAGTATGCTTATGACAGGCAGTAGGCATGTATTGCATGTTGGCATTTATTTTTATCTCCTCGAGTTGTTTTCTACTTCCTGTACCTCATATACACTCCAGTCTCTGAGGAGCTCTCGCAGGCTGTGATTCGTGTGGTCAAACATCTCGATCTTTTCGAGCAACAAGTCCTGCTGCCGTGCCAGTGAAGATGCGTGCAACTTTGACAGCCTCTTGTCCTGAGACCATAAATAAAGTCACAATCATGTACAGCAAAAAGCCCCCACCAATCACTCATCTTTCATCTATCCCTCCAGGTTTACCTTAGCGAGGCTGTCAATAGTGTCCTTCAGGGCTGTCAGCTGATTGGCTACTGCTACACCATCGATTTCTGCCTCTACTAGCGCCCTCAGGAGCTCGTCGGTCTCTCTGTGTTGACTTCTGGAATCAGACCTGTGAGTAAGAGGGAAACAATCAAAGTGAGATTAGGTTAGTGATCCCCAGAAGAGATATTCAGGTGTTGCAACAGCCCGATATACGACAGATATACAAAGAGAATCAAGTAAACAGAATACAAACAAATTGATAATGATGATTAATAAGTAAATAAATAAATAAGTAAATATATAATTTGTATTTGTCCATGCCAAATGAAAGACAATGTTAAGTGATAAAGTGACAATGGTGTGGTTTAAAGCATCAAGTCAGCAAGTCTGCTATATCTTATTAAAAAATGTACATAAAATGATGATAAAGTAATGATACTAAGTGTTTTTTGTTATATATGTTCTGTATATAAGATAATATAATTAAATATATAAGTCAGTAAACACTTGTTAACTGTGTTACTTCCTGTGTTACTTCCTAGCCTGCTTAAAAGCTTAGTGGTGTTGTAGTTGAACTCAAATGTAAGCTTTAAAGGGGCCCTATTATTCTCATTTTCAGGGTCATATTTATATGTTGTGCCTCTGCTGCGACATCTTTACTCCAACAAGAAACTCCCTCTGGCGTGAACTATGGGATGTTAGCCGTTGCAGACTATGAACATGTACAAAAACCTACAGGAAGGAAAACCCCTTTAACGCTTCCATAATCATAACAGTGGTATGAATTTGAGAGGATTATCAAGCTGTAAAATGTGTTTAAGTATTATAAGCAGAATGTTATTGGCTTCAAATGTTTCCAGTACACTTGTGCAGACTGTTGCGACAAAAGTCTGGATTTAGGCCTTATCGCCATTAAACCTCTCCTGTGTGATGTTATATTGATTTTGAGGGGAATGACAACAGCAAGAAAACTAATGCCAACTAAAAGTATCTGAATGGAATGTATTCACCAAAAAAAGGCAATTCCTAACTAAATAAAATATGAAAAGAACATCATTTAAAGTTGTTTTGAACACTATTAAAGTAATTTGGAGACGGCTTCCTCTGACAGGTGGCATGCGGCTGATGCGGTGCTTACTTCTTTAACTGACGGATGCTGTCTTGCTCTCTGAGGAGGACAGTGAGATTTGTGGATACTCCGGCAAGTTCTTCTTCCTGCTCCTCTTCATCCCACTGATGTCCGATTCCACTTCCCGACCGATGCTCTACTCTGCTTCTCTGCCAGTGAGACAAAAATTAACACAACTTACAAAATGTTTTACTATAGGGCAAAACAAAATATCCTGCACTCTCGTTCACTGCATTCATTTGCAAGCACATTTATTTGTATTTGGCTCTGGTTGAAAGCATTGCAATGATAGATAAACACTATGAAAATACCTGGCACTTAAGGGAGCCCACATCTCTTCTGCAGGAGAGGATTCCTGGAGGAATCCACGGTGTACGGACCTTTGGCCGCCCGCCATCTCCCCTCACCTGTGTGTCTTTTGCTTTAATCTGCAAGGGGAATGCACAGGTAAAACACATTGAATTTATTGTAACATCTTCACTCTCACCATAATTTAGTTTATTTATTGTCAACACTTTAAAAAGCATGTGAAAAGGTAAAAAAACGACATACAAATCAGGCAGAGGTGATACATTTGTATCCCTCTTTCTAATTCTACTTCTCTACATTTCTGAGGTAAATATTGTACTCTTTACGCCACAACTTTGCAGATTCCGAATATAAATGACAGAAACATTATAAACAAGTTAATGTTATAGTACATTTTAAGATCAAGCTTTATTGACTTCTGGGTGGAAATTCACAATATACCCAGCAGCAGTATATGAAGTAATACAAATTAGCTCCACTCCCACCAGCTGAAACTTTAAAGTGAGGATGCACGAATAATATAATGTAATTTTTTTCCTGAAATAGGTCGCTCTGCATAATGAGTACTTTTGACTTTTGGTACTTGAAGTATCTTTTAACAACAAAACTGTTCTCTTCTTTTGCTTCAGTAACATTTGAAAGCAGTACTATTTATTACCACTGTGAATTGTACACATCAGCTAGTTAAACCTAAACAATATAAAAACCTGTATTTCCAGTATAACGAACAAACAGCACAATAACCTGAGGGGTCCTGCAGGGACTCCTCCTCATATGAACATGTACAGGTGTGGTCTCCGGTACATGGACGTGGACCGGCGGCGGTGGTGAATCCCGTGTTTTCATTCTTTTAGGATGTTAAAACATAACACAACAACAGAAACACAAACAAACTGTCATTAGAAAGCCTAATGGGTAGTTTAATGTTAACGTTCTAAGTTAGCAGCTACATGCTTTCAGGATAAATCTCGTCGTTTGTCTCTCTTCTACCGTCTGCTGTGAAGCAGACGGTTGTTTGGATTTACAAACGACCTCTCTGATTGGCTCATTTGCAGTATCTTCGTCTGTGATTGGTGGAGCCGAGTTTACGATAAACGTTGTCCGTGGTAACCACAGAAGTGGTTACTCATTATTTTAATTTAAAGATTCAGATTAGATGTTTTGTTTAAGATTAGGCTCCTAAACTATATTAAATATTAAAATTAGATTCCAGCTTGACTAGGAGCAACATTAAAGTAAATAGAACAGTAATTAAATCCATTAACACATAATGTATTCTATGTAAACCTCATGCGGTGAAATGCAACACAACTTGTGCTTCAGTCATATTAATCAATAAACAGTAAAACACATATCTGCTGACTAAATATTACTATTCATACACTATACCGATAAAACTAATACTTTTAATACTAAAGCTTTTTGGTAAATGTATAAACATGTTCACACAATCCACGTGTGCTAGTTTGAAAGTAAATAAACGATAACACACTTGATGTATGAATGTGTGAACTTAATGTACTCTAGCTGATAATTCGATAAATAGAGATGCCTAAATCTCACACAATCAAAAGTTTTTAATGACCTTGACATCATAAAACAAGTGACTATTTGCAGGAATTGTAGTTGTGTTGTTAATAGACTGTATAGAAGAGTTGATGTTGTACTGCGATGTAGCCACTGTTAAAGAAGGAAATTGTTGAGATGACTGCACTTCCGCCAATAAGTTAGCCTGTAGAGCTAGCAAACTATTGTCTTCTTAAATTAATGAATGATGATGTAGAAGTATATGTACACTAAAAGTGTTTTTTTAGTCGGATTTAAAATACTCCTATGATTAATCTGCTGCACCTTGGACTGGTATACGATAAGGAAGCGACATCGGTGTTAGATCACTTCAGCTAAAAACACACCCAAATGCTAAGGAGTTTAAGCTAGTTTGTGATTAGCCTTCCATGTGCGTGGGGTGCAGGAATGATGCAGGACATATTCATAATAATGCAGTATATTTCCTTATTACTTCTGGTTTATCCTGCTGCATACCAGCCCGGTGAGGCGTGTGCTGCTGCCGGAGAGGAGGAAGGGGGCACCAGCAGCAGCCCCGTCGCAGCCCTGATACTGTGCAGGGCGTGTGGACACGAACTGGCGAACGGGACGGACATCCACAATGTTCTGAGCCGGATGGCGCTCTCCATCCGCAACGATACGTCGATCAGGAGCCTAAGGGTTAACGTCCAGCTTTTTGAAAACCCCCACGGACACCAGTTTGAGGTGATTACTTTCAGGAAATCGGACGTTACCCTGCGCTGGCCGGCAGATAAACACTTCTCCTGGTTCCCGGGCTTCTCATGGACGCTGGCTACCTGTCCACGGTGTGGAACTCATTTAGGTGCGTACCCATCACGGGGCAAAGATGCAGTTTTGGTGTTTCAAAATATACATATATAAAAGACTTCAATACTGGGAGTGGGAACTGTAACAGACGGTGTACTGTGAGATCACTTTACAACATTAAACTGTTATTTAGCTTCTTTTTTTTTTGTATGGGCATAATTGTGTAGTACTTGCACTAACGTCACATAAGTCTATATTACAATATAGATGGTCGTTTAGGTAGTACTGTAACTTGAATAATTAAAGTAGCAACACCCAAAAAGAAAGTTTACACCAATTAACTACTTAAAATGATTATATTGATATATTTGATATTATTTATCAGTGTTTTGATAATGTAACAAGTAATAATTATATGAAATCAAGTTAAACACACTTTTGTGTTTATATAGTAGTTTTGAAAGACTTATATAAACATGTTCCCATCAGGATTTTGTAAAGCAAGTCTTTATAGGAAAATGCAAAACATTAAGTTATGCACACTCCTAAAATCTGAGGAAATCTTTGTATTTCGATAGCTTCATAATTTATGTTCAAGAATTAGATATGATGAAGACAGTCTTGATAACCTTAAGTTAGAGGGTTCCAAGTACTTTTTAATTTTGTAGACATTTTATTTATCTGGTGTGCAACTAAAGGAAAGTTACACAGAGACCATCTCAAACACTTTTCACTTGCCTTGAGCCATGTGCTAGATTTTATGATTAGAATGCCTGTTTATTCAGTCTTAAGTCTGTTTTAAATCATCTTTCTTTTTCCCCTCACTCAAGGTTGGGCCTTCCAGCCCAGTGACTGGCCGGATACAGTCACGAAAAACAAATTTGAGGAGTCGGAGCATACCTTCCTGGCTTTAATAACCCATCGTCTTTTAAGAGAAGACTTTGCTTCAAGCCTGCTTATGATTCCAAAAACCTTGAAGAGTTGATGGGACTTTCAACTGTTCAATGAACCCAGGTGCCTCTGCCACTACCTAAATATATATTTTCAATAAATGTCTATGCACCCACATGTTAACACATTATGTTTTATTATGCTAACAAATAAAGTTTTACACCTCAAATTAAAAATGGTTCATTTACCCCCTCCCCCAGCAGAAAAGGAAAGGTGACTTCATGTAAATTCTATGTTATAAGTCGTTTTTTTGTGTTTTTTTTTTACCCATAAAGCATTGGGGGCCAAAATGTACAAGCTTGTTTTTTTTCCATTTTGTTCTTTATTAAAAATGTCATTTCAAATCTCATGGATATCTGTAAAACAATACAATGAAAAAAAAAGTCCCATAGAAATGGTGTCAAAATAACCACTCTCCCCAATAACCAACATACTCCTGCCCCACCCCCCCCTCCCACTAAACATTACAAGTCAAAAGGAATGAGCTGGTACTCGTTAACCACATAAGGGAAAACAACAGTTTTTCTTCTAGGGATCAAACCCCAACCGAAAAAAAAAAATAGATGGAAAATAAATTGAAGGGTCAACTAGCACTGGGTCACTGAAGTCAATTTAAAAACACAACCTTTAACAGTAGGAATTAATTGTGAATGGTCTTTTAAAGTTCTACTCAGGTAGCTGTGCTGATTCTATTTTTATACATTTTTTAGAAAAATGACTTTGGGGATGGTACTCACAATTCAGGGAAAAGTGCCATTGTCCTAAGATGATTCAAAGGAGAACATAACATGGCACCACCAAGGTGAAGAGGCTTCAGAATGGAAAATGAAGCACACAGATTTATTTATAAAAAAAAGTAACCAAAAAAATAAAATTAAAACCTTTGCTCCCGAATGCGAGTGGAAAAACCAAACAGGGAATAGAAGGTTTAGGGTTTGGGTAGATCAAGTTATTACTTAGTCGTCTTCTCCCTCATCATCCTGAAAGGACAAGATATCATAAAGTTAGCGAGTTGTTGAAAACACACCACTTAAAGAAACATTTTGGACTTTATCCATTATACCTCTCCATCTTCTCCATCTTCCTCTTCGTCCTCCTCTCCATCTTCATCTCCCTCCTCGTCGATGTCCTCCAGACCCTCCTCGTCCTCTTCATCGTCCTCACCTTCCCCTTCTTCATCATCCATGTCAGGAACCTAGTAATGAAAATCACTTTGAGAATTTGTGTCTTTTAAGTCATACCAAAAAAGATAGCATGCCTCGAACCCCCAAAAAGGAATACAATAAATGAATATAAAGTCAAAAACAGGTCTGCTTATTGTGGAAAGTGGTAGCTAAAGATAGATAACCCCATTTGTAGACATACCAGGTAGTATTGCAGGGGGTTAGGCCAGATGTCATCCTTGATGACCTCTCCGAGCTCATCAGCACCGGCGTCAGCGTGATCAGTGAACCAAGTGAAGAAGCTCTCTGGCTCTTCATGTTGTCTCTTCCTTCCGGCTTTGTTCTGTGTCTGGCTGGAGCGCTTGGTCAGGTCCTACAAACAGAGGGAGCATACACAAAAAAGATTCTGATTAAAAATGTTCAATATGCAAGTCCTTTTGTCAGGTCATACTGCTTTGATATTTGTTTTTGGTCAAGTACTCAAACTAGCATATCAACTCTATTTTGCAAAAAAAAAAAATTATTGGAAAAATACACATACCTTTCCTGATTTCCATTTGATTTCTGTCGACTTTGAAGATGGGTCCCCGCTCTCATTCAAATGGAACTCTTTGGAAAGTACTTTGTTTTCGAAGTATGGATTTTCGTCAAAATACTAGAAAACAAAAACATTACAAAATTAGTAAGAATATATGAAACAACATGTACCTCCATACCGTGTGTCAATACTTACAAAATCTATTCTGTAGCCCGATTTGATGTCTTCAAACTCTGTCACCTCCACTCGGCTGAGGTAATGAAGTGCTTCTTCATCTTCCTCTCCCAGTAGGGCAGATACTGTGGGGGGGGGGGGGGGGACAGACCAGACTTTAACTTGAGCCACTGTCCAAAACATTTTAACCTGGTAATGAAATAACTTCCGAATGACTAGGCTATGAAAATAAACACTTCATGTTGAGTAGCTCACCTTGTGGATGGTTGACAAACGTAGTGACCCAGAAGTTGGGGATTTTGGCGATCAGTTCTGACCTCTTCTGAAAGAATGGCTGACGGAGTTTGTTGTATTTCTGTTCTACTTTGAGGATCTCCTCACTGGCTTGCTCGTTCAACCTGAAGGGAGAACAAAGTTGAAGAAGTGTTTAAAAAAAACATGATTCTTTGAAATTGAAAAGTAACAGGAAGTCAAACAGTTCAGAATATGCATTTGTTTATGCCACAAAACAGGCTGCCCCATCTGACTTCATTAGTTATTTTTACATTTACAAAACAGCAACCCCGACCTTAAAAATAAAAAAGTGTTTTTAAATTACCTGTCAATTTCGTTTTGAACTTCGTCGATGTGTTCAATAGCTTCTTGCTGCTCTTTCTCTGTGAAAATAAAAAATGTGTTATAAAAGATTCATAACAGAGCTCGGGGAAAAAACAGATTTGCCCAGAAAAAGATACATGCATAACTTTGTTTACGTGCACGCAAAACTTATCGTATTTCAAGTCATGTGTGTGAGTTTGACACAATGAAACCCTACTGTACTTTCAAGATTTTTCGAAGTTTTACTCATTCAAATAGACTTTGAGATTACAATATTTAATCGCCCCGTAGTGCGCGGTAAAATAAAGGCTCCCCCGGAGGTTAACGTAATATGAGCGGCCAATAGCTGCAGCTCTAGCGGCTCAGACACTCTGCGTTTCCTGCCGGCTGCAACCGACAAGGCCGCGTGGTTTAAATGTGAGTCTGCACACACACATTGCCGCGATAATGTGAGACCAAGCTAGGATAGATGCCAGAACAACCCCCCCTGATAGTCGTACCGGTGGTCTTACGGCAGATGTATAAATATAATATTTACCACGTTAAACTGATAGAAAGGCTGGTAAATATGGATGCATTTTGACCAGTAACAAGACATAACGTCGTCAGCTAACGTTAGGTAACATTACAACAACAACAGTAGCTGGCTAACGGCTATCGCCTGAATGAAATTTTCACTTTCCTCGTTTCAAAATCACAATAAAAGCGATGTAATGGTGACTTGCTCAAATAAAGCTCGTTTTAGAACAGCACCCAATGCAAAGTATCATCCAGCATCGCACACATCCACTTAGTGGGCAGCGAACGACACAACTGGCCACGCTGATGATGCTAAGGGCTAGCTAACATGGCCTCTCAGCACCGGTCTGAACTGAACAACAGCGGGCATGCTAATAAATGCGCTAGCTGACGAGCTAGCTGCTGTTATCGAAATACGAACACACGCAGCAAACAGCCGCGGTCCACCACAAATACGGTCCTGGAGCTAAATTAAAGCAATACACACAGTATATATCAACAATATTTAACCCTGTAGCAATACAAATTGTGTTAGAAGAAGAAAGTGAAAATGGCGGTGAACGGGAGGCCGCCATGATTCCCCATCTTACCGGAGGTTTCGTCCGCTCCGTCATGGTTCGAGTTCAGCTCCTTTTTACTCACTTTTGCCGCCGAGGCCGACATGATTTCTCAAGCTGGGATAACTAACTGTCGTATGAGAAACTAGCTGGTAGCTTTGAAATCTGGTTTCTCCTTGAACAGGAGAATTTTCGGCGTAAAGTTCACAGCGTGCAGAAGCCAACAACGTGCTGCTTCCACACAATGTAGCTGCCGATGAGCGAGGAAGTCACAGCAACCGCCGCTCACGCGCTCCTTTCATTACGACGCGCCTCGCCGAATGGAGAAGAGGGCGAGCTCCGCCTCTCAAAATAGGTCTCACTGCCTTGCTCACATTTGCTGATTTACACCTCTTTCTCCTCTTAAAATATCACAAAAATTGAACTACATTTCTAATTAGTACTAGTATTGATCTCAGAAACAATTTTGAAGTTAATGGCCGCCCAAAATATTTTATTAGGACCAGGCCAAACCTTCATTTGGACCGACTCGCACTTGCGCACTTTAAAAAAAGATGCTGTATATCATTGGAGGCAGGAGGGACCTCGTTCTGGTGGTCAATGCAAATGAGCTTTTCAGTTTTAGGATTTAATTGTTCGTGTTTGATACGAAAGGGACAAGTAAACAGGACGTTTAGAAATATCTTTATTTAAAATGTAATTAAAAGGTAATATAGCCTAAAATACAAATAGGACTGCAATTCTATAGGTAGGCCTACATACAGTATTTAGCACATGCAATTCAATTCAATTACTCTAATAAAAAGCATACTGGCAATAACTCAAACTAGCCCAATGTGTGTCACAACATTTGGTCCCTTTTGTACGTTTCTGTTTCTCCTCTTTAAAAACGTTGAGGTATACTGGTACCCTGGCATTTCCGTTACTTTATATTTATACAGTTCAACTCCACAGCAACTCAAAAGAAAACAGCATACTGTACTTTTTTCTATTTCCTTCTATTACTCTATTTGACTACTTAATTGTTTCTATTTGATAGCATTTACTTTGCAGATTTACATTATAATACAAAATATCATTCAAAGTAATTAGCTACATTTGCTCATCAACCATTATAGTCTATTTATATGACAAAATATAGTATATTCTCACTACATAGTAAATACTAAACACTTAGTAAATGTTGATGCTAATATTTAGAATGCAGGAAATTACATTTGAAAAGCGGTTTTTTACCATTGTATTTCTCTTTTAATTAACCACTGGTGTCCTTTCATGTGTACATGTTACACATATTAATGGATTTCAATGAACAGAGCCATTCATCTCGGTTCCAATTTCTCAGGGCAGCATAGAGCTGTCATGCTTGCTGCAGACAAGAAGTGCACATGCTTGTAATCATCCAAAGTGCTGTCAGTAAGCTTTATGTTCAGCATCATGTTCAGCACACCAGCAACTTCTCCACCATTCTCCACCCCCTAGATGTGGACTACAATACTTAAGGTTATTAACTTCTTTCACAAACCCTTCTTGTCAGAGCAGGATAAACAAATCTCGTAACCACCGCACTGCCTTGTCCCGAAGAGAGCAGCAGCAGCAGCTCTGTTTGCCTTTTGGTTGGTGACAACACAGGAACATGTGGTCTTGCAGCGGCCAATACGAAGCCCAGAGCAGGCGATCAACACTGTCAGACTACAGCAGCAGCAGCAGCAGCAGTGCTGGCACCAGAGAGGAACTCCGCCGTCCGTCCCCCTGCAGAAAGCAACCCCCTCTAAAAGAGACAGAGAGAGAGGGGGAGAGACACAGAGGATTTGTTAATAGAGCAGAGGAGGATGAGGAAGCAGTGGGAAGGGGACGTTTTAGAAGAGGCTGCACAGAGGCAAAAACAAGTCTGTGTGATCCAGGTCTCAAGATGTAGGAGCGGCATCAGAGGAGTCCAAAGTCAGTGTGTGTGTGTGTGTGTGTGTGTGTGTGTATGTGTGTGTGTGAACGCACCATAACATCATAGGACTTGTGTTTCAAGGATAGTGAAGGTGGCAACTTGAGAAGTCCTCCCCTCTACCTCCACAGAGGATGTCAAATTAGTCCTTATTCAGCAAGGAGCGAGAGCATCAACCTGAGGTGAGTGAAGTGCAAAGTCATGCTGTTTCCACCTGATGTGAACACGTTGTTCTCACTTATCTTCTTTGCCACTTGTTTTTGTCCTATATGGAGATGAGTGGTGTGTGCAGAGCTGCATGTCTCTGGTGATTCCCTTTATGTTGTGCCATTTGTTTTGATAAATAATGGCTGTTTTCTATCTTACTCCCCTGTCCCCACTGATATGCAGGGGAAACAAGTGTGGTGATGAAGTGGGGCTTGTTGTCTCTTGATGTGATTTCGTTATCCAGGATCAGATGTTGTCCACGGCTCAGCAGATGCTGCAGGATAGCCGCTCCAAGATCGAGCTGATCCGACTGCAGATTATCAAAGTCACCCAGGCTGGCAGCAGCAGTGGAATTGGCGAGGATGGTGGTGGAGACCCCACTCATGGAGGTCAGAGTCCTGGGCCATGACCCCTATTGTAGAGGATCGCTGCATGTCAGATGATTAGTTGTTTACACGATTGGTTGGAATTTTGTTTATTTCTAGAGGCATTTGTACTGGAAATGTACAGCTTCTTCTAGCATGTAAACTATCTCCAACAAGGCATGGAATCATATTTGCTGTCATACAATACATCTCTCACTACGAGCAACATAAACACATCTGTAACACCATTTTTTAAAATCACATTAATGTTCTTAATGTAGAGCAAGCTGGCTCGTTACACCAGCAATCTATAAGAAAGAAGGAATCTAAACATAATAGATAACAACATACTGGGATAATCAAACTGTAATGCCATTTTGTAATAGAGAACCATACTTTCTAAACTCAAAATCTCAAGCTCAGCCTCAGGGTCGCTGGTATTGATTAACAATTCCATACTTTTCAGCAGAAACTGTATGGTTATTATAAATGTTCCTGTGTGTCAGGAAAAATACTTTTGAAAAGAGACAATATGATGTCAGATGTGGATGTCCTTCTTCTCTGGAAGGAGGTCACGACTCTTTTTTCAAGAAAGGGGATTAAGGGTAAACAAAGTTTTAGGATTTTCTTTTTCTTTTGTAAACCGTGCCAATTTATTTCCCCTGCTGATGTCAAGCCAGATACACACCTAAAAGTAAAGCCAGTAAATTAGGCAAGACCTTCCTTTCATTAAACAGGTTTTGGTTGACATGCTGTAACAAGCTGTGACAATAGTTTTTCATTTTCAATAATGTTTTTGTGTTTCAAAAGCCCTTCCAGGGAAAGAAATACAGCTGAAAGACACTTGGTGACAGCTAAAAATGCCTGTCAGAAACTTCTGCCCTGAAATATAATACTACCCATATTAGTTGAACCGTGCTTCCTGCCACCCTTCCTTTTTGCGCGCATTATTTGTTTAATCCAGAAAGTGAAACCACTCTTGCACCTCTAATAAGAGACGGTACATTTAGCGTACTTTGGAACTGTAGATATGTGCTACAGAGTGAAAACTCTGAAACTAACACAACATTATTCATGGCTCAAAAGTAATACGAGACATGTAACTGTACCTTTTTACCTCCTCTCACGTTTCATTTCCTTCACCCCTGACCTTTTTCCTCATTGATTCTTTTGTTATGTTTTGTTCTGTATGGAATTTAAGTCCTTGTTATTACTAGCAGCTCGATTCACTGTGTATCCAAGTGTCAGCTACATTTGATAAGACAGTAGGGCACTTTACACCTTACACACTGTGCTGCTGCTTTGGAAGAGATCAGTTAAAAGTGGATTCATCCCAAAGAACATTGTTTTTCAGCAGTTGCAGTATAGAGTGGGAAAAAGAGGAAAAATATAGACAATAAGGGTAATCGATGGGTTGCAAAAAACAAAACACCACACTTCCAGAGTTGTTAACAAGTCAAGTTTTACAAATATAAAACAGTAAAGTGCAAGTAAACACTTAACATTAAGAGTCATTAAGAGAATATATAGATTTATTCACAATTTTCCACAATAAATAACTATTATTTTTCACGCCCTCAAAGAACACGCAGGACTTGAATACAACATTTTGAGAAATAAGGTACATAATTGATGCATTTCAATGTTTACCATACAGATGATACACATAATACACAGAAACCATTTTACCATGTTCACGGTTCAGGAAATGTTAATTGAAGGGGGCTTATTATGCTTTTTGGGGGGTTTGCCTTTTCCTGTAGTGTGATACATAGGTTTTTGTGCATGTAAATGGTCTGCAAATGCTGAAATCCTAAAGTCCGCTCCAGAGTTTCACTCCCATCACTATGTAGCATAGTACAAAAATGAACCTAAATTGAGCTTAATAAGGCCCATTTAAGGCCGATTCCCCACGGAAAACAAAGATTTTGTAGAGAATCTTTTAGAAAAACAATGATGAAATGTTTAACACTATACATTACAGGACTATACAGGACCGCTGACTCTGTTGATATCTTTAAAAAAGCACTCAAAACACATCTGTTTGTCAAGGCTTTCAGCCTCAATGATCTCTCTCCTCTACATGTTTTGTGACCAGCCCTTTGTTTATTTCCACAACGGCCCCTCGTCCTATTGTAAAGCGCCCTTGGGTCTCTTGAAAGGCGCTTTATAAATCCAAGTTATTACTATTATTATTATTCAGAAGTCAATATTAGCAAAGCAGCAAGATTAAAAGAAAAGTGAGGTAGTCATTTTTACCTAACTCATTTTTCCTTGTCTCCTTGTATTAACTTTGCAAAGGATAAACGGTTTTCTCCCAATGTGTCGTTTTTATATTTCCTTTTAGAGCTTTCATACGTTTCAGATAATTGTCAGCTAAATGTCAGGAACATAAAAATGTAACATACAGACCTTTGCGAGGAGACATTTCAGAGAAAAGGGCTCTGCTAAGCGTTATAAATATTGAATGCAGGAGTGAGAAGAGGCTATATGAGGATGTATCGCTCATCTGAAGTGAATTCCTGTAGAGTACTGAAATACTCTCCCTCTCGTCTTATAGGGATCTCTCCTGTCAGTGCTGTGGAGGCTCGTTTGGCAGAGTTGCAGCACTACATGCAGAGAGAGACCGATGCCTTGGTGCTGGCCAAAGATGTGGTGAAGCAGCTGGAGGGAATCTCAGCGCTGGACCAGAAGGCACTGACTGAGGTAGAACTCTCTATACAAAATGGTATCAAACAAAAATATTAAAGGATATCGTCATGACAGCACATTTCCTACTCCTTTCTTGTTGTAGAATAACCTCGAGCTATAGAGAAAGATGTCTACAACATGTGGGTTTTCTTGATAATCATTTCTGAAGTACAGCTTAGAGATCTTATTTAATATTTTGAGTTTCTTTTCTGATAACAGAATTATTGCTGTTGCGTAAAAGCTTCTGACATCACAGCCTTGCAATCAGCTTTAATCTAACTCTAAAAATGGTAGTGTGCTCATTTTTTATTATTACCCCACTTAATAAGATTTATTCTAATGAATTATTTTTGATTTTCAATATATGAGTTCTTTTTATTATTATTATTATTATTATATATTTGTTTTTATTATAATTGTAATAATAATGTATTTAATATGTTCAAAAAAGTACATGCATGGGAAAATTAAATCAAAATGTCTCTGATCATAAAAGGATATCAACTGTATGACTAGCAACACCTTAAAATACTGTAGCACAGAAACATGAAGAATACATTTCTAAATAATGTTTAATTTGACTGGTGTATAGTCTAGGCCAGGGGTTCCCAAACTTTGCCATGCCAAGGACCCCCATATAGCATTATCGTCTGGCGGGGACCCCCCTGTTGCAATCCTTTATTTAAATGATGACTACATTATGATGGAGAATATGAAAAATTAATCATACAGCTTGATACATTTTCTTAATATATATTTGTATTAATAATTAATAATCAGTTATTCTTCTAAAAAATATTTGTATTTATCTTTTGTTTGTCATTCATTACATTCATTGTGTCTTCTGTTATAAACATTCTTAAGACAATATTAAACAGTAATATCAACAGTAAATATATTTTTTAAGTGATTTCTATCTTTATAATATTATATAATTTTGAACAGTAATATGAACAATTAGCATATATTTTTAGCATTTTTGAAAGCTACTTATGTCTTAATAATATTATATATAATATTCAACAGTAATATTAACAGTAAACATATTTATATTCATATATAAGGGCGACTGTGGCTGTGAGGGAGTGTGGTCGTGAGGGAGTGTGGTCGTCTTTCAACCAGAAGGTTGTGGGTTTGATCCCAGCCCATGCAGTCAACATGTCGATGTATCCTTGGGCAAGATACTTAACCCTGAGTTGCTCCCAATGGCATGGCCAACGGTGTGTGAATGTGTGTGAATGTTAGGTCCTAGAGTAAGGTACACTGCTCTGTATGAATGGGTGTGAATGGGTGAATGACATGTAGTATGTAAAGCGCTTTGAGGGGTCTTAAAGACTGGATAAAGCGCTATATAAGTACAGTCCATTTACCATTTACCATATATAAACATCAATAGTTGCTACATCCGTGCTCTCATCCAGCTGCAGAGCAAAAATATTCACTAGCTCTCACTTGCTCCAAAAGCTGAGCAGATACTCAGTGTCACTCTCAGTAGCGGCAGCTCGATTCTGATTGGCTTGAAGGTCGGTTTTCTGATTTAAAAAAAAAATATATATATATATATGAATAAGTAAAAAATATTAAAAGATTGGCATCAAAGTACACATAGATTGATAGATATGCAGTTATTAATAACATCAAAAAAAAAAAAAAATGTAACTTTAACAAAAAAAAAGAATTCCACTTTCCCTCAAACTTTGCGGACCCCCCTGGCGCCCCCTGGCGGCCCCCCGGGGGGTCGGGGCCCCCACTTTGAAAAACACTGGTCTAGGCCATTGCAAATCATCTATCTTGCAATCTTAACATAAAATGGCTGATGACCATTTTCAAGTGCATCGTGCAGTAGGTTTGTCTAACAGGCGTAATCCTAGAGGGGATCAAGCGTCCCGTCCACAGCTAATTTGGTACTGTGGTCACATCAGCCCAATACTTCTTGTGCATGTTTATGAACTGTAATGGGTTAAAAATGTTAAACTTTTGTATTACTATTTTATACCGTCATTGGCTGCTGACTGCTCACCACCCTGAACCGTCTGGTAGAGGCTGAAAGGGTCAACAACTTATTAAGTAGCAAAAGCCTTTTTTGGTCTTCATCCTAGCTGAAAATCATCCATAAACAAGTTTGGTCTGATTTTGGACCAGGACATCTGCAGGCTAATTTCATATCCTGATATATTATCATCAACTAAGGTTAAGCTGAAATGTCTTTAACTCTTCTCTGTCAAGCAGACCGATCATAACAACACATTGTCTATCTTCCTTCAGGCTCAGACCCGGGTGCAGGAGTCCTCCCAGAAGCTGGATCTTCTGCGGCTGTCTCTGGATAAGTGCAGGAAGGAAACCAACCAGGAGCCTGCAGGGGGGGCCGTTCCTTCTGAGGGAAGTCAGTCTCCTAAAAACTCCAGACCTGGATGTCCCCTGTCCACGTCCCCGTCCATCTTCTCTTTCAGACCTGCCTTTTTGACTGGTACACATTGCAATACTGACACGGATCTGAACTGCTTAAAACGTTAATATCCGTACATTTCATTTATTTTACCAGTCCATCTCACAAGGATTTACTTTACTTATCACACCACAGCATTATACATGTTTATATACAGCTATTCTCAAACTTGTATTAAGTTATAAGGCATTATCTATTTTTGAAAAGGGTGGTTTTGGTCTTTGCTTTTGCTCTAAGCTGCTATAACGGTAACATTTCCCATTGGAATTAATAAAGGTATATCTTAAAATGACCCAATTCAAACTGGTTATGAATAGAAAAACATTTTTTATGAAAGATTCATCTTCATGCCGTTCGTATAAGTGTGGAATTAAAAAGTAGTAGTAGTATTTTCTCTTACTATAAAATGTACTTCTAAATGTAAGCATTTCTTTACTTAAATATTCAGTAGTATTATGGATGCCCAGTTTTTGAACATGGTGAGCATATGCTGACCTCTGGCAGAGGATAATCAGGATGTGTAATCTGTTTTTTTTTTGGACAGTTCACTTGTAAGCCGCACAAAAAGCCTTTTGATGATGTAACAAGGAGACAAATTCTGTAGCAAAAAATTGTAGCAGTAAATACCCAGCTATTTGCACTAAAGTTAGATTAAGTACATTTAGATGTACGAGCGCCAGAGAGCAGCACTGATTACAGGCTTCGGTCTGAGAGATTTATTCACGCTGATAAATGAAAGGTTTAATTTGAAGTGCACTAGCTCAACTGCCTTAACTGAGATTCATTACCATGCATTTGAAACACACGGGTTCATTTTTTGTGCTCAAAACCACTTTCAACATCTGGTTAGTTATTGTTACACTTGATACTATTTTAGCTTAATGGAAGCTGATCTCAAATGTTTCTTTTTTTTCAAAATATGTTGATCTTCTTTCTTTTCAGGGAAACTTGAAGTCACACTTTTTGGATGTGAGGATGTACTGACAAACCCAGAGCAGGAGAACCATCTTTCTCCCTCTGAAGACAATCCAGATGCTCACAGGACACAGGAACAACCTGGTAAGTGGACATACTGTATACAAATATGAAACTGAAAATGAGCTTAACACGTCCTCTTTAACTTGAGCTTGTCAAAGGAAGTAAACAAAGCTCTTTCCAAAGATTATTCTTAGAAATTATTATTACCCCATAAACTAAAATACAATTATGAAAGCAAATGCAAACCTTTGTTCATGATGAGTGGGAGTAAATTACAAGTGTGTGTGTGACAATTTTAGACATTTAATATAATTGTATATCAATCTTAACTTAAAGTATATATTCAAACTGTCTTCCAGTGGCTTCCAGTGGTCCTTATCAATTAATAGAATTGTTGAATGTTGTAATTCTCCTAACAAGAACATGAACTTAAAGCAAACAGATTTTAAAAAGCATTTTTCATGAAAACTGAGACATGTTTGTTAAAGTTAATCTAATCAGTGAGTTTATTGCATTATATTTTTTTCAAACAATGTTGGAAGTCATCTATAAAAGGCCATTTGCCAAATGGTATGAAATTTACTCTCTAAGATAAATGGTAAACAAGTAAAAATTGGTTATACATTGGCATCTTTGGAAGTAGGAGAATCCCTGGTGTTATTCTTTGAATCTCTACAGTGAACCCCGATAAAGCCAAAGTATACATTCTACCTGCAGGTGAAGCCATGTGTTGAGGAAAGTGGAGCTTCTAGCAGCTAAAGAGGCAGATTAGTTTCTCTGGAGAAAATTGCGACCAAAACAGAAACCAAAGAGAGTGAAATGTTGACTTACATTCATCAGGCGGACAGAAACATGACTTCTGCCTAGCTTCTGATAACTACTCTGTCTCTGGTATGGTGACATTATGACAATTTGCTGTATGTCACAGTTCTCTCTGTAACGTTGTTGGGCAGTTATTGGGCTTAAATGTGGCCAACAAAACAATAAATGCAGCTTTAAAGCTAATTCAAATGTGTTGTTCCCACTTTGAACATGCTCAGTTTTGTGAGTGGTATTTGTTTTTATAAATATATATATTCACATAGTTGATAGCTTATGGTAAATGCAGTATTTACAATCTATTTTATCTTGTTTTCACAATTGAAATAAAAAAAGAACTTTGACTTCTTACTATGATAAACAATAGGAACAAGACCTAGGTTTTAATTGTAAATATTGTAGTAACTAAACAAGTTAAGGATGATTTTAGATCGTATTTAACTCCACAGAAAGAGCTGTTCAATTGATGGTTACAACAGTCAGATTATTGCCTTAATCTGATGAGAAACACTTTTGTAGAATGTGGTGATTCTGTGGATTCAGTTCATTTTATGTGTTTCTGTCCCACAGTGGAGATCAGTGCGGTGCTCCGATTGGACAGCAGAGTGGTGGGACAGACGCGCTTGGCTGCTGTCGGCAGGCTGACCTGGGATCAGACGTTCTGCATCCAGCTGGAGCGGGTGAGTCACTGAAGTGCAGTCAACCCAGCATGTTTACACCAGTAGCATCTCAGTTCTGATGATCATATTGAGTTTATTACCCCTACTACACCTATATTAAACATGGAGAAATCTAAGTTAGGCCATTTTTCCTGAAAGCCAGCTAGTACAAAAATCGACTAACTCTGGGAAATTGTTACATTCTTTTTTACCTTGTACGCTAATTAGCCCCTATGAAATGATTGAATCCAACTCAATTCAACCAAGTCAATTAGAGTGGCACGTTTGGCCAAAACTGGAGGGAAAACTTAAACAATAGCTCCACCACAGATATCCCATAATATAAACCTTCTTTACTGTAGTCCAGCTACCCGTTTCTGTGATTAATTTTATAATTCTGATCACAAGCCCCCAGGTCCAAGCAGTACTTCCTTTGCATGTACATCCTGTTTCAACCTGAAATAAGTTGAACAACAGAAACAGGACACCACTGAGATACTCCAGGATCAAAGACAGCATGTTCTCCTTGTATGATGGATGGACTGGACTTTGTCTCTGTGACATTGGTGCAGATAGAAAGAGGATCAGCAGCTTACAGGCTGTAGTAACGCTGCATGTGCTGACACGTTGTATAATACGTCCACCACAGGACCTTACAGAGTGTACAAGGGCACCATGCAGGGAGGGAATACACAGGAAGTATACACTTGAGTAATAAAACATGTATAAAAACTGTAAGTTGAACCAAGCAATTCCTTTTTATCCTCAACATGACACCGGGAGATGAATGAGAAAAACTGTTCATTCTGGTTTTCTGGAGCACTTTCTTAATTTGTCTAGTGTCCCGTGGGTTTTGTCTTTTTAAAATAAATATATTCAATAGCATTAAGGGAGATAACAAGTGATGCAATTATAGGAACATAGATTATATTCTTTGTGTTTAATTTATGAATAGTTTGTGTAGTGTATATTAACTTTTAGCCTTTCAAAATACACATTTTAATTCATGATATTTTTGGAGTCAGTTTGACTTCATCTCATTTTCAACCATACCTTGAGGAAAAATGTTTTTGTTTAAACTTATTGAGGTAGAGTCAGACTGATTGTTTGCCTTGTAAAACTATGCATAACCAGTTAACAGCAAGCAAAAAACATTTGATATGAACTTTAATATAATTATTGGAAGTGAATTTGATTATCAAATGTTCATGTAATAAAGCTTTTGTGGAAAAGATTGACCCAATGTTCTCTACAGGGGACATTTACAAAATAATACATATATATTTGAGAAGGAAATCTTTTTAATGTTTCTTGCATCTAGATAACTTAAATACTTAAATGTGTAAACTCTTAATAACACTTATTTTCTTTATTATATTATAGGCAGGCAATTAAAACAAAAATGAAGTTATAAATCTGTGGGCTCTCGTGCTTGCTGGAAGTGGGGATCTGGATCTGGTCCGACCTCTTTGTATATTTTGTGCCTTTCCGTTGGGTTGAGAAGGAGATTGTTCTCTGGGCTGCTCTCCTTCTGAAGAAAAGGGGGAGCTGGCACTTTGTCCTGAGCAGAAGTGCTCGTACCCTTTTTTATCATTATGCAGGATGTCATGGTAATGGCTGCATTTTTTTTGACATGCCCCAACCCAGACACTGAAACCTGCAGTGTACTTACACTCCCTCTGAGACTTGAACCGATGGGATCCTGGGAATAATCATGAAAAATACTCCACAATTACCTACATACTAGCAGTATATACTTTTTGTCATTTTTAGTCTTTTTGTAGTTGTTTTGTGTAATTTAAATATAGTTTTGGTCTTTATATGACTTTGTTTTTTGTTTTACTTTGCCCCTTTTTGTAGTCAGTTTGTGTTTTTCTGGTGTGTCTTTAAATGGCATTAGGTAAATGCCACGGGGTCCTGAGCCTGACTAGGGATTGGGAATTTTTATAGAGGACCGCAATAAAAAAAGAAATATTTTAAATGTCCTCTGATACCTTCATACAGGCAAAAAACATTATACTGTATGTTAAATATAGGCTGTCCTGTCGTGATAAAGTAAAACACCACCGACTTGATATAGAGTGGTGCAGTGACGCGTCCTAAAACCCCGAAGTAAGCTGCGGATGGGTTCCTTCCATGGTTCCTTCCATGTATGTATAATAAGAACAAAAAGGGAAAGGGAGGAAAAATAACAGCGCTCTCTGCTCCCAGGGGCTCCCGCCAAGCTGACGTCATGCCCGTCCCATTACCGGTCGTGCAGACTGAAGCAGCACAGAGCCACTGTCTTCTTCTTCCTATTTGGCAAACTAGATGGTGCAGTGTCACAGTGCTGCCATCTACTGGTGGTTATTCGTTTAATAATATCACTCGTGGTAATTTCAGCAGGGCAGATGATGGAATAGTCCAAGGGCATTTGTTGGAGGAATGGAGGAGGGCTTCGAGGAAGACAGAAACTTGTGTTATTTTCCTGATGATACTGTTGATATATTTTTGAATTCTTACTTGCAAGAGAGTGTATCATCATTTTCTTAAGCTTTAATGTATTATTGTTGTAGTTTTGTCTGGAACCAGCAGGTGTCCATCTACTACCTGCAGATATTCTTTCATCAGCTCAATCATTCATTACATGCAATGACACTATTATTTTAGAATAAGATGGCTTTTGCTTTGGGAGTTATTTTTTAATTGTTTTGATATTGTGGGGATGTGTTTTTGGATCACATTTGTAAATCAATTATAATCAGTAATTGTTTGTGTTCATTAACTGTTGTGCTTGTTCTGTCTGCTCTCCTATTGTTGAAAAGTCTCGAGAGCTGGAGGTGGCTGTTTTCTGCCGGGACCGGAGGGCGATGTGTGCCGTCAAGTTGCTGCGACTGGAGGACATGATGGACAACCAGGACCACAACCAGGAGTTCCCTCTGGAGCCACAGGGCCTCCTCCATGCCAAGGTACATGCAACAACTTCCTGGTGTTAGCAGTGCTGGAATGTAACTGAAATAAAAAATTACTTAAATACATGTAAATGGACTCAAAATATATATTCTAAACATCTAAAGCAGTATAATGAGGCTTTAATGCAGCAGCTCATATTTCCTCATAACTTCCAACATAGTTTTACTTAAGTCAGGTATTGAATGCAGAATTTGTACTTATTTTCGAATTGTGGAATAAGTACCTTTACATAAAAATATTTAAATACTTGTGTCACCACTTGGTGTTTGGTAGTAAAAGTCTTATAATGTCTAAACAGGCTTTTGTACGGATCATATTTCTGAGGAGGGTATCTTTTTGATGATTAAATCAATCCTTTAAGGCAGGGGTGTCAAACTCAATTTCATCACAGGCCACATCAGCATTATGGTTGCACTCAAAGGGCCAGTTGTAACTTTAAGACTATATAAAAATACATATACAAATATTTAATATATATAAAATAATGTATTATATTACAATATTGCCTCTGCATTGGATTATTATCGGATAGGGTAATAACTTCATCATTAACTACATCTGAAAGCAGAAGTCTAGGCCAAATAATTGCAAGTCTCTTCAGTGAGAATGTTACAAAATGATTTAAAAAGAAAAACCACATTCTGGAGAAAAAGTTAAAAAAAAAAAAAAATGACATTTAAAAAAAAGTCAAATTCTGAGAAAAAAAGTCATATTTGAGATGCATTGTGGGACATGTAGTTTATGGACAACGTGCTTCTGTAAATCGGCCTGTAACCGTATAATAAACATATTATATTCTTTGCAAGCTCTTGTGGGGCCGCATGAAACGAAGCCACGGGCCGGATTTGGCCCCCGGGCTTGAGTTTGACACCCCTGATGCTGAGACTGCNCTTGGAAAATGTCGTTTAATACTTTTTAATAGCCTTAATTTTCACTAAATTGATTTATCAACCTTTAATACTTTTAAAGACCCCGCGGACACCCTGCTTAGCCTTAAGCAGGGTGTCCGCGGGGTCTTTAAAAGTATTAAAGGTTGATAAATCAATTTAGTGAAAATTAAGGCTATTAAAAAGTATTAAACGACATTTTCCAAGGTATTACATTTTGTAGCTGGTTTTCAATAAGTATATCAATTGTCCAAAGAGGTTGTATTCTACAGTGTGCCTGAATGTAATCATTGCGTAGGTGTGTAGTGTGATTCTGTATAGTTTATTTATGGCATCCCGTTGGATTTGACGTCATCTGAACAGGACATTGTGCGCTCACTGACTGATGGTCCGTTTACGCCGGTTGTTAAACAACATCGTTATGGGGAAATGCAAGTTTGCGTCAAAATGGTTGGAAGATAAGGAGGAAGGACAATCATTACTGAATATAGTAAATGTGAGGTAAAGTGTGTCGCCAATGTAACCGGTTAGAGGTTAGAGGTCTTCAAATGTATGGAAAGGGTCTTAAAAAAGGTCTTAAAAGGTATTACATTTGACTTCAGGATTCCTACATATACCCTGCTAAGGTGCAGGACATCTCTTATTGGTTGACTAATCACAACAGAGCTGGCCAGCTAACCAATCAGAGTAGACTGGGCTCTGGTTTCAGACAGAGGGTGAAAAGATGAGAATAAGGCAGTATGAGAATAATAAAGGGCTTTTGGAACATTAAAGCACGTTAACATGTCACAGTAGAGGCACTAAATACAAATATGAAACCTTTAAGGTTTAAGGTGTTCACAAATATATATTCTGCATCACCTTTCTCTGTCCTGGCAGGAAAACATGAAGCAGACGGAGGAGCTTTCAAGAATCCTGCGGTCAACCCACGGCCATCTGGAATCAGAGCTGAGCAGAGCAGAAGCGGAAAAGATCCATCTGGATGCTCAGATTCAGGTCTGTGAACATTAACAACACACTTGAACTGTTGGAGGTAGACCTGTTGGTCCAACATAAGGACTTTAATTGGGTGCTGCTGTTGATATTACAAGTAGGGCTGCACAATTTATTTATATGATATCAAAATTGAAGTATGGACTAGTGATGTTCTCCCTGCGGAGATCCGCATCATCCCCACGCTTGACGCCCTCAAAAGGGCGCTCAAGACCCATCTGTTCACCAAGGCCTTTGGCCCCTAATCTATTTGTTGTTTTTGTCTGTCTGACTGGTTGTCTGATTGCCTTTTTATTTTGCCCTGTTCTTCCTTGTAAAAGCTATATAAATCTAAGCTATTATTATTATTATTATTAGTGCAATTTTCAAAATGCAGGAAATTAAAACATTTGTTTAAAGGTTCATTATCGCCTTCAAATCATTGTCTACAACCCTAACAAAACCTAAAGGTTTGGTATAAATCCTCTTTAAATTAATCATGATAATTGTAATATATTTTAAGATTATGTGAATAATGTTGCAAAAAAATATCTATATCGTAATTGGAATAGATCGACACAAAGTGTAAAACAATCATATACACTTTGCAAACAATTCCTGTTTCATTATACACATTGATATGAAAAAGCTTCTTTGATTGAACTTGGAAGTACCATATTAAGCAAGATAGTGACCCTACAGACTGGGGATTGATGTTTGCTAACTTTTGCTATTGATTGCTTTTATGAAATGTTACCCAGTCCTTCAGAATATAAAAATGTGGCTGCTCTTACTTGAGCCTTTTCATCGCTTTCAGACTGTTAGAGCAGCATATACGGCCTTAGATATTTAGAAAATCATTCAATAAGATGAAATAACTAAAGCTTAGGCCAGATTAAGATCCCATTTTACTTTATTTTATTTTAATTCTGACCTTTAAAGGTGAGATTTTTACGTTATCTGAAGATGGAAAGTATGACCAAACAGACTGTTTGTGTTGTTGTCCTTGTCGTTGCAATGTATTATATTGTTTTGCTTTGTATCGTACTACTTTAACATGACACTGTCAACAATGACTGCTTTGCCATTGCTGTCAATTTGTTTGAAAAATCCATGAACAAAGATAGTCCAAATCTGTCTGAGAAATGTAGTGAATTAAAAAGTACAATATCTTTCTCTAAAATGTAGAGAAGTAGAAGAAAAAAAGTGTCATGAAAAGAAAACTCCAGTGAAGAATCGCTGGATGTGAAAGTGTGTTTCCCACTCTGTGTGGAGCAGAGGATGCAGCAGAGCCAGGAGCTGCAGCAGGAGGAGCTGCACACTCAGCAGGAGGAGCTGCAGACCCTGAGGCAGCGGAGAGGCGAGGAGCAGGAGGAGCAGGAGCGGCAGGACCAGGAGGACCAGGAGGAGCTGACCCAGAAGGCCGAGCGAGCGGAGGAGAACACCAGGCAGCTCGCAGAGAAAGTGCAGGAGAAGGTCAGCATTGAGAAGTATCACAGTGTACACAACAAGGTCTGTTTGCTTAGGTACCATGGTTTTACACAATAGGAGGAATTAAGTTGTAAACATAAAACTACCTTAAGAGCTATTTAAAAAAACCTATAACCAGGTTAAAATATGAAAATAACTTATTAAGAATTTAAATATACAACAAAGGTCAGTACAGTACATCATATCTGTGAAATAACTTAAAAGCATAGGTGCGAGAAGTATTCAGATATTTGACTTAAAGTAAGTAAAAGTAGAAGTACCAGAGTGTAGGAATACTCTGTGACGAGTAAAAGTCCTGCATTAAAGGTCCCATCATATGGACAGAGAGTGAATACACATACTATACAGAGATGCTGTATGAGAAACCAATGTGATTTTGGAATATTGAACAATGTAAATCTATTCTAGTATACCTCAACAATGGAATTATGATCAGTAGAAATGGCCATGACATGGGACCTTTGAAAATGTTAGTCAAGTGAAAGTACAACAGTATTAGCATCAAAATATACTTAAAGTACCAAAAGTAAAAGTACTCATTATGCAGATTGGTCTATTTCAGAATTATATATATCATATGTTTTGATTATAATGATTGAACATTAAAGTGTTCTCAAAGCTGGTAAAGGTGCAGCTAGTTTGAATGACTTTGTATACTGCAGGGTAGCTTGTGGATTTACTCCAGGTGGAACTAAAGTCTGATTTAACACTTGATTATATTTCACATCATTCATCCAGATCTGTGAAGTAACTAAAGGTATTAAATACATAGTGGAGTAATTATACATGATTTACCTCTGAATTGTAGTGGAGTAGAAGTACAAAGTTGCATAAAATGGAAATACTCAAGTAAAGTACAAGTCCCTCTAAATTGTACTTTAGTACAGTACTTGAGTTCATGTACTTAGTTACTTACCACCTCTACCCTGTGTTTTGTTTCAGGAATCCCAGTTGGCCCAGGCTCTGTCCACATCCAGGGACTGGAGCCTCCGCTGCTCCAGAGAGGCTGCCGCTAAAGCCCAGCTGGAGGAGCACGTCTCTGCTCTCAGATTGTGAGAACATGTCAGACACAAATGTATTCTTGTTTCTGTGAATATCAGTATGCACAGCAGAAAGCTCCTTAAAACCACTTCATATTTCTTCTTTTTTTTGAGGATTTCTCATGATAGAACTTAGATTTGTGACTTTAAAGTGAAGACAGAATTTAGGTCAGCACTTCAAGACACAGTTACAGTCTATTCACAAAATAGAACTGGTTTAATGGATTAATTAATTCTTGCTGGAACACACAAAGAAGAAGAAAATAATCCCCATGATAAAAAATCAAAATTATGCGATGTGAAAAAAAAAAAAATATAATATATATATTATAAATTATAAAAACTATATTATTATAAATATATGCAAATATGATTGTGAGTACCGTAATTTTCGGACTATAAGCCGCGCCTTTTTCCCTATTTTTCGACGCTGCGGCTTATATAACGGTGCGGCTAATCTATGGATTTTTACAGCTAACGGCCAACACCTTTAACTCTATGGGCTCTTTGGCCGGTCCGCGGACCCCCACCTTTAAGTGGCGGGTTCCAGCTGGAAAAGCTGGAGGCCGGAAAAGAGTGAGACAGGTAGCGCGCAAAAGTAAAAGTGGAACCGAGAGTGGTATGCCGCTGCTGCGGCTTATATTCAGGTGCGGCTTATAGTCCGAAAATTACAGTATATAAGTATATAATTAAATATCAAATCACCTTTTTTTTTTTTTTTTAAAGCTGACTTTCATAGAGGTCTTTCTGCAACCTGAAAGCGTGAAAGACCATTTAGAAATATATGATGTACCAAATCAGACTTCTTTGAAGGAGACACATAACTTTAGAACAAGGTTTACAGGCCTGTTTCCCTCCCAGTCAAGTGACGGAGCTGAGCTCTCACCGTCTCGCGGTGGAGGTGGGGAGTCGGGCGGAGGAGGAGGAGTTCAGGGAGCAGCTTCATCATCTCAGTGCTGAAAACACCTCCATCAATGTGGACAACCAAAGACTCAAGGTACCTTTTAGAAATCTCCCCAGAGGATTTGAGTCTCTCACAACTTCAAATCACATAAGGCGGTGTTCAAGCATTCATCATTAAAAGCCCAGTATTCATCGCATTATTCTATTAGGAATAATAACATGTTTCTAGGTCAATGTCCTATCAATGGAGCCTTTTACTGTTTTATTTAAAGGTCTCCTACTATACTATTTTTAGGCATATATTATAGGTCTCAGATATATAAAAACATGTCTATGAAGTGTTTTGCTCAAAATACCAAACAGATCACCCATTCTAGCCATGCCTCATACGCCTCGATTTCAGCCCTGTTACTAAAGTGCTGATTCTGGGTCCGTAGCTTTAGAAAAAAAAAGAGAGGAGAGCTCATACAGGAGAATTCTACCCATATACTCAGCTAAATGCTGCCGTGATTAAACGCCATATTATGTCAAAAAGTGCATTTTGCATAATAGGGGACCTTTTTAAAGAGCAACTTGCAGCTTTTTTTTTACTACATTTATGCTTAACCTTGCCTGAAAATTACAATTAAAAATGTTAATGCAGGATTTGATATGTTAAGAATTAAGGGCAGGAATTCAGAGGAAAAGGAGCCGTTTTGACCTCTGCTACTAAAAACTGCTTTTTTTTAACGTCATACGTCAAACGCGTCATATTACGTCACATGGGGGAGTTAACTTTCTCGGACTCGTTCTCTGCCCAATCCGCGGTAGTAGTTTGTAGTTGGTTTGAGCGGTTGTGATTTAGTGAGCTGGTATTTTTTCGGTAATTTTACATTGCATTTCACCATTTGTAATCATGGTTAGCTTGTGTTTGTGCAGGTTGCACAAACTCAAGCCTGTCAGGGAATCGAGTCCACAGTTTCCCTCACGGGAAAAGGACCGGAGCTAGCGTTCGTTCCTGGGTGCGTTGTGCATCCACCTCCCTGCAGCACATACTCTCCACAGCTTTATCAGGAAACCGTATTACTTCTCTCTCCCCCCCCCCTTCGCTGCTCTCTCTCTCCCCCCTTCGCTGCTCTCTCTCCCCTCCGGTATACGGCACCGTAAGACGTAGTGTGTGGAGTTGCATTAGGTAACGCTGGGGTGGCTGTACTGCTCCAGCCGTCTCCTTTGTGTTTGTTTGTTTCCCCCTGTTTGTGTGGGCGTGGTGGCTGTCACTCCTGGCTCCCGGCTCAACCTCCACTCACCTGCTGCAATCAGCTGTGCACCCTCCCCGACTACACACCTGCTTTCCATCAAGCCATTTACAACGNAATGCAATGTAAAATTACAGAAAAAATACCAGCTCACTAAATCACAACCGCTCAAACCAACTACAAACTACTACCGCGGATTGGGCAGAGAACAAGTCCGAGAAAGTTGCTCCCCCATGTGACGTAATATGACGCGTTTGACGTATGACGTTAAAAAAAAGCAGTTTTTAGTAGCAGAGCTCAAAACGGCTCCTTTTCCTCTGAATTCCTGCCCTTAAGTCTTGTAAAACATATCAAATCCTGCATTAACATTTTTTTATTGTAATTTTCAGGCAAGGTTAAGCATAAATGTAGTAAGTTGCTCTTTAAGGACTGCCCGATGGCCCAGGGCCATCTAGTATTTAGCTCAGGCAATGAAGCCTGCTGGTTGCCCGATCGGGCAATCTATTATACCAGTAGCCTATCATGCAGCTCGCGGATCCAGTAATGAGGGACCCGACAGTAAAACTAAACATCTATAACTAGTTTAGGTAGTTTGAGAGGTAATTAAAATAGCTACGTGTGATATTCTAACCTGAAGTGTGTGTTTTGTCCGCTCACCGCTGCATGTGATCATGCAGAGCTGCGTGTCGACTCGTCAGCAGCAGCTGATCTCTCTCTCCCGTCAGATTAGTCGTTCAGATCCAGCTAGTTCTAGCTAATGATATGACTACCCGCTTATTAAAAGACACCTAAACAATAAGTGTCGCTATGCAACTGGGTGAGGCCACAAAGTATATCGCAGCATTATGCATTTGTTTACATGCCCACCGGAACCCCGAGGCATTACCAACAGATCAACGCACAATCAACCCANTGGTGAGTGACCGGCGTTAGCATGTTAGCTAACGTCAGTCACATCACAACATCAATACTACTTTAGTTATAGCCTGATATATGATTGCTAACTTTACAATGTTGTGATGTGACTGACGTTAGCTAACATGCTAACGCCGGTCACTC
This sequence comes from Notothenia coriiceps, assembly GCF_000735185.1. Lineage (NCBI taxonomy): Eukaryota > Metazoa > Chordata > Actinopteri > Perciformes > Nototheniidae > Notothenia > Notothenia coriiceps. The sequence goes on along the minus strand of NW_011336803.1, from coordinate 26,488 downwards.
ACCAAGACAGCTGCTCTGTTCTCCACTGGTTCTCCACACACCAAAGCTCCATTTCTCTCCGATGGCCGTTATTTTTTCTAATCCTCGGCTGCTCCTGGTCTCTTGGACGCCTAGCAGGCTCATAATTATAATCATATGCATTCGAATATATATTTTCAACCTCTTCTGTGTCAAAACTAGCATTGTGTCCATGTTTATTCATACGTTAGACCGGCCGCTCTCCCCCTTGTTTCCCCCATGTTACGTCACACGCGGGAGGTCACGTGCGGAGGCTTTTTTATGCGGAAGTGAAAATGTCTTACTAAAACGACGCCAGATGTCAGTGTAGTGTATATTTCTGTATATTTTTGGGAAAATCTAGTGTATTCATCATTTTCCTACACATTTATTCACTGGTGTCTCTAACCTGCAAGTTGCTCTTTAAAGCTATTATGGTTTTCAAAGTTTTGGAAAGCTTTTTACGGTTTCCTTATTTCTGTGCCGTGTTTAGGGTCACTTAACATACGCTGAGGAGAAGCTCGGAGCGCTGCAGTCTGAAGCCCGTCGGATGAAGTCGTCAATTAAAAAGCAGGAACAACTGGTGGAGAAATACAAGAAGAAGGTAAAGTCAAGTTCTGAGTGACGAGCTCCAGAGAGATTCCAATCAGCTAACCAAATATCTGCACCATGCACAGATTCACTTTAAGGTTTTTATAAGTCCTTGGATGCAAAGGGAACAACAAAATACCTCAGAATAAGTTTAAGAAAACGATTGGATATTAATTATTATGTTTTGTTTCTCACACAAATGTAATCCGCCAAACAATTCAAAATGCACAATACAGGAGAGCAATATATCTAATTAAAGTAAGATATACAAAACATTGAGTGAGAAACACTAAAATATTCGAAATAAGTAGAAATATGTATAATAATCAAAACTAAAGAAATTAAAAATTTAAAAAATGCTTTAAATACATAAAAAAATACCAAAACATTCAATCTGTTCAATAGGCCTTTTAATTTGGGTTATATTATATTACAAGAAACTGTTAAATGTTTAAACATTTAGCAAGCATAGAATTATATATAATCAAAACAATATGTAAAAGGGGGTTTTAACCTTAAAAAAAGTATGTTTTTCAAAACAAAAATGTCCCAATAAAGTAAAAGAAAAGTTAACCACATAGTTTAGGGATTATAAAATAAGCTATATAGACAATAAAAGTATTGAAGATTAGACAACATACAGTTCACACACACTACACAAATCATAACTAGGTTGATTGATCTTCCCCTGTCGTGTAGTCTATTAAAATATCATGGCAGAGCACGAGACTCAGTAGTGCTAACTTGGAAAGGTTGCTAAGGGTTGAAAGCTGAGTGCTTTTAAACTGCACTGTGATGAAGTGACGTCCTTCTCCTCCATGCAGGTCCAGCAGGTGCGTCTGGAGTCGGAGGAGAGCCTCCTGAAGCTGGAGACAACCCAGAGGGAGGCGCGGGAGGTGAAGCTGAGCCTGGAGAGGGGGACGGAGCAGGTGAGGAGGGGGCTGCTGGGCCGGCTCAGAGAGCTGGAGGCGCTGCCCGACAGACTGCGCAGGGCGGAGCAGCAGCTCAGAGACGCCCAGCAGGAGGCAGAGGACCAACAGCGGAGGAACGTGGAGCACAACTCCGCCCTCTCTGAAGTCAGATACAAGGTACTCCAGATCCCTTTATATACATCATTATACTAACTGGCTCTAACTGGTATATACTTAAATATCCTTCCCTACCAGCAGCCGAACCCTTTTAAACTGTTCAATTCAGCACTAATATCTTATTCATACTCATACAACACTGTATATATTGTACATGTAATATATTGTAGTATAATGTGATAAATTGCACATTTTCTTTTTACATTCTTTATTTGATTTGATGTCATTATAAAATCAAGACACTGTCAAGAAACCCAATATTCCCGGGATAAATAAAGTATTCTGATTCTGATAGCATGGGATGGGAGGGTAACTTTGAAAATGTATTCTTAAATAATTATTTCCCATTCAATAAAAATCATAGACCTTTTCCAAGTATTGCTATATTAGAGTCATGTTATTAATCTTCTATCTTTTTATTTGTGATAATATGTTCTGAGAAACCGAATAGCCAATAGCTCTACCAAGTGATCTAAACAGGGGCCCAAGTTATAGAGCTACTTAATACGAGTTCTTTTGTTTTAGTGTCACAGCCGAGGCGATATTTGCCTGATATGAATTTTGTTTTTGTTTTGCCATCCAATTGCACAGAGCGAAATGAATAGAATGCAGATGTTAATTTCTTCGTGTAAACGTGCCCTAAAGCATTTCTTCAGCAGAGAAAAATATTTTGGAGCAAATAGAAAGGCAAGTGTTACATAGTGATGTCACTATGTAACGGAAGTAAACAAAGAAGTTCAATGGAGGTGTTTCAAACTGCCTTTGCAGACCATTTAAATGCACAAAATCCTATATAACACACTACAGGGAAGGGAAAACCCAAAAAGCACAATAGGGCCCCTTTAACTGCAAGTGATGTCGGCTGACACAATTATTTAACCCCTAAGTTTCCTGAGTTTTTTGCAAACAAGTCTTCTGTTCCCAATTGGCATTCTTGTAAATATTAACACAGTCGTACAATTCTGGCTACAGGTAATATACATGTAAGAGAATCACTCGTTTAAAGGTCATGCTTGAACTGCATATTATTCTTAGTACAAACTGTAATTAAAAAGATTTACTTACTTCTCCACAGTCATTCTTTGCAAAAAAACGTTTATTTCCTGGAAGTTTCATGTAGTATGTATGCATGGATGTGTATTTATATTTTTTCCATGATTTGGGGTATTTCACCTTTATTTTAAAGCTGATAGTATAGACTCTGGGAACAGGAAATGAAACGAGAGGCCTGCAACAGAGGTGCAGGTTCGTGGCTGGAATCGAACTGTAGCAGTGCTGTTGTATTTTCAGAGATTGGCACTTCATGGAGGGGGTTAGTATCATCAGAACTGATCATTAATTGTGTTTCTTCACAGGTGGAACAGCAAGGCGCTCAACTGGAGATGTTGCAGCAGAGGAACCTGCTTCTGCAGGAGGAAAACAATGTCCTCAAAGAAAAAACTCACAACTTTGAGAGGTACGGACATTTATAGAATGACCTTTACCAAATGAATATATACAGATAAAAAAACATCTGGACATCAGTATGTAAACATCACTACCTCAGTGTAGCATCACACCTAATCCGTGACAATGGATTCATTTGCTTTAAAGCTCCCCTATTCTCCGCCTTTCAGTTTGCAGCAGCTGATAGCTGGAATATCATACAAAAAACCTTGAAGATGGAGACCTTTATCTCCCCCCGCTCCTTCAGGGACACTATTACAAACACATGCAGCTGCTTCGCCTTTTGCTCACTACCAATAGGCGCTTTCACACCAAGTACTTTTCCCAGGAATAGTTCCCGTAACTTAATTCCCCGGAACTCTTTAATTCCTGAACTATCTAGTACAGGGGTCGGCAACCCCTGGCACGCGCGCCAGCATTGGCACGCGGCACCGTAACCAGTGGCACACTAGGAATAAGTGGAATAATTGTGCAAAATATTTAAATTGTATTTTCGGATCCTGAACGAGACCGCCGCCAGAGCGCGTCTCCCCGTTACCTGCAGAAGGAAGCCATGCACGCAACGCAGCCCCGCTCTCTTTATCTCCAGGTGACTTTCTGCCGCTTTCCTCCGTGGTGCAGTGCTGATCGTTTCACCACAGAAGAAAGCACTTCACTAATTGCAGTACCCATAAGGAGCTGTACAAATGCNCGTTGATAATTCTCGATTGTTGGCACGCTGATAACATTTTTTTTTTTTAAATGGCACTTCATATCAAAAAGGTTGCCGACCCCTGATCTAGTAGATCGCGTTCACACTGCCTGAGGGAGGATTAAACAAATGAAGCCGCTGACGTCGCTTCTTCTTCTTCTGATTTGAGTTTACTGGCAGGCCGCAAACAACTTAACGGCGTATACTGCCACCCGAAGTCCCCGGGTAAATCGCCAGAAGCGCCGACACCTCCTCATCGCTCCACCGTTCCCATGTTTTATTTTGTGTTGCCATAAGTTAGTTTCTCTCCGTTGCTGCGCTGGGCTAATGCTAATAATGCTAATGCAAGCAAATAAAATGGAGGCTTCACAAAACCTTTCAGAGCAATTTGCCCAGCCAATCAGAAATTGAAACCTTTTCCTCCCCAGGAAAGTACCACCTCTCTAGCAGGGACTGAAAAGGGGTGAGAAGGTTCCCGAGAACTAGGTTCTAGTTCCAGATCTTTTTGGTGTGAACGCAAAATCCCAGGAACCAGCGGAACTATTCCTGGGAAAAGTACTCCGGTGTGAAAGTGCCTTATGTCTTGACCTCTCCTATAGTATGCATTACCATGAAGGAATGATTGAATGGATGAATGTTCTATATTATTTTAATGACTGATTGAACTCCAGCAGTATTATTTTAGATATGTTATATGTTTAACTGCTATCTCTGCTCTGTGTCATTGTGTTGTCTCCTGGGTTCTGTAGTGCTCGGAGTCTGTCTTTTTATTTTCTCCCTCCTTTTGCCTCCTGTCAGGTCATCATTGAAAATAAGAATTTGTTCTTAATTGATTTTCCTGGCTAAATAAAGGTTATACTACTACTACTACTACTACTACTATTTATACTCTTTTGCCTCAATATATTATAGTTTTCAGTTATATACAAAATGTCTCTGAAAGGTTTGACTCGAAATACCAAACAAATCGTGCATTGTAGCGTCCCATAATCCCCTCTGTGCCAGCCCTGTTTCCAAAGTGCTGATTCTCTGTCTTTTACTTTAGATGAAAATAAGGAGCCACTCCCGACGCCCCTCTGAGAGATATTTGGTTACAAAGAACGCAATGGTGCTCTAGGAGGAGATTCAAGGGATAAGGTTGTCGGATGTTACCTTGGTTGGTTATTGGCTAATGGTTACACAAGCCAAAACATCATTATGACATCATAAAATGCCCAAAATCTGATCAGCTCATTTTCAGACAGGTTTTTATATAAATGGATCAGGACAAAAAGTGAGCAAATATTTTTTCCTGAATCTTTCAGAATCTCTGAGGGGACATGTATGTATGTATGTATGTGTGTATACAAGACATGGAAAAGTGGATTTTGCATAATATGTGACCTTTAACTTAGGTAAGAAATTGCACAGTTAGCAGACAGGGTCACCACTGTAGGAACACGGAGTACAGAGGGTCTTTATAGGGGAACAATTTTCCAAACTGCAGCTGTAGCTGCAGCATTGTGTTATTTGTTGCAGGAGGCTGGAGGACTTGACGGTAGAAAACCAAGAGATGTCTGAGGCTCTGCCATCAAAGGAGGCCAGTCTTCGCAGCGTTCAGAAGCAGCTGGAGGAGAAGAGCCACGAGGTCAGCTTCCTGTCCCGACAGCTGCAGACAACTCTGGACGACGCACAGAGACAGGTCTGAGACAGACAGACCCTTTTTACACCGTCCCTACACTTGTTACAGTCCTGACTGTTGCCTATCCCGCTTTTTCAGAATCAGAAAACGTTATTTATTACAGTGGAAATTGGGTTTTGTAGCAGTTTCTCCATTATAGAATAAAAGATAATACAAAAAAATGTATTTAAATGCAAGAAGTTAAAGTAAAAATGTTCATAAAAAAGATAAAATAAACCTATATATTAAAGTAAAAGAAATACAAATATTTATATAAACAAAAGAATGTCCAAAATAGATAAAATAAATATTTATATAAAGATAAGAAGTTAGTGTACAATGAGGGATAAAATAATATAACAATGTTTATATATGCATTTCAAGGCTGGAATTACTAGTTTGGGACTATTAAGTGAATGTGGCCTTAGTAAAACTTTGACAAAGACCAATTGGGGAGGCTGTGAAATGTACAGGGACCAAGGTTTAAGTTACACCACAAAAGACCCTCCATGTTTGTGTGGTTTGATTGAAATATTTTGATCTAATTCTATTCTATCTGAGCTGATGTTGTATTAAAATAAATGACATGCAATGTTCAATCCAGAGGACCCTTCCTCAAGTTTCTAAACACTTGACACATATAAAAAAAAAAGACTGCATTTGGTAGACACAAACATTTTGTTTTTTAGAATATACTGGATGTCCTTAATAAATTACAAGGGGTACACTGAACACGTTCTCCTCCTTGAAGGTGGACGCCAGCATGCAGAAGGTTCTGGTCAAAGAGAGAGCGTCTCAGTCTAAAGCTTTGGACCTGCAGAGCCAGCTGAGCCGAGCCAAAACAGAGCAGAGTCAGCTGCAGCGGAGCAAGGAGGAGGTATGTCTCAATGTCTTTGGAATTTCATGTTGGACATACAAACCGTTAATTCTCATGTGTTTCTATTTTCTTTCAGATGGAGCGTCGTTTCCAGAGTCAGCTGCAGAACATTAAGGACAGACTGGAGCAGTCCGACTCTACTAACCGCAGTCTGCAGAACTATGTACATTTTCTCAAAACCTCATATGGGAACGTGTTCGGTGACTCTTCACTTGCAAGCTGACCAGAATTCATCCATTCCCAAAGCATTGTAGTATATATAAGTGACATTATTTTTTACTTAAGAGTTTTATAGTATCAATTAAATGTTTTTAAACATCATTGTTGTCTGAAATGAATTTATATTCTTCCATTAAAAAAATGCCTTCACAATTGTTGATTCTGAGGACAATTTTAGAAAAAAAAGTTTTTTTTAATGTATTTAGAAACTCTTTCAGTTATAGCGACACTCAGTATGCGTATGTGTTGCATCTACCAGCAGGTACTCAGGGACACTAGCTGAGGCGACCATCTTTGTGGTCCATCACCTCTAACGAAACATTCCAATACAATATACATTTACAGAGCAATATTTCAACTGTTTTATAGCCTCTCCTGTAAAGTAAGGGTACATACTGCTAAAGTCTCACATTATGTACATAAATAAACTACTTTAGGTTTGAGTTAGGCCAAGTGGGAACACATTGAATTTGGCATGTTGGAAACAAATGTCTTAATTATAAAATAAAAGAAGAGTCTTTTAAACATACATAGAATATACTGCAAAAAAGACATTGGAAAGACTTAAAATGCAAAATAAATAAAAGGAAAAATGGGTATTTTAATATATTTCAAAGGTGATGTAGCCTAATGAAAAGATAATTTGTTTTTGGTACAGTACATTTTTGGGGGGGAAATAGACATCCATAAGAAGATATGAACTGACGTTTACTAGGGACCGATATGGCAACATCATGAATAGAGTGGTGCAGTGATGACATTTTTGTAGGCCGACCCGAAGTAAACTGCAAGTGTTCCCTCGACAAAAAGCAACGGGATTTACAAATTATAAATCTAATCGCCAGAAGCAAATTGCTAACGTTATGCTATAACTGAACAACAGCTGACTACAGCAGGGTCGCACGACTTAAACGTCACGTTTTCACCTTGTATTTGAATTTTGCGCGCTTGCATATTTAAAAAAAGCATTTCCTTTTAGCCACACTGAATTTAACTGGAAGTCAGGACTTTCAATTACCAGTCTGATATCGTTTTACAAAGATGACAAACAGAGTGTAGATAGAGGAGAGAACCACTACAAGTCAGGACACGTACAGCAGTGCAGCCTAGATGAAGGTGTACTTACCGTTTTGTCAGCGCTAGCATGAGGGACAAGGTCTATAGAGTGTCGGTGAGTAGTGATAGCAAGAAAGGGAAGAGTACCGTTAACCTAGAGTTCATTTATTCACATTAGTGACATTAATTCAATCAACTAATCAATTTGATGTGTCACATGAAATCTGTATTACAATTATTACACACCAGAAAACTCATTCTCGATATCCATTTGCTTGGGCATAGCAATTGTGATGTCCGTACAATCCAATATCATTCTGCGGATGAGCCGCAATGAAGAAGGCAAGCTGGTTTTATTTTTCTCGCGGCTGGGAACAGTTATCATTGTCTCCTTAAAAAGTAATTTGTGGAGAATGTCTATAAATGTACCGATCACATTTCTGACAGTGGTTATACTGCAGTGAAAGAGTGCAGCCAGATGAAGGTGTGTGTAACTATGACGCAGTTTCATGAGGGTAATGAAAACTTGGTCTTCAAGACTCAGTGTTTTGGGGCTCCAACCTTCTGGGTATGTAATGGAACCCTCAAAACGAGCAACATACTCACACACAGATCTGAACGTGTCTCTATCTGGCAATCCTGTCTCCATCCGAAGAACCTTTTCACTCAGCTGAGAGGCAGAATACATGTCACGGCAGTAACTCTCCTTATCTTTGAGGGACTTCAACTCTGCCTTGGACTCCTCTAGCTGGATCTCTAGCTGCATTCTGTGTCTTTGCTCAGATTGAAGTTTTTCTTCTACCGTTTCACTGGTGGTTTGCTCCTCATAATCATCATCCTCCTCAGATAGTGGTCGAAGATACTCATTAGTACATGGATCTGCTTCCTCCTCAGTCATTAGACACGTAGCTTCTTCCTTTATTCCATGAATTTGAGTGTCATTCCCTCTCAGACAGTAGGAATGATCTTCTCTATTTAGTTTGACAACATTCTGGGCTACAAATAAAACAGGCATTTTTCCCTTTCCTTTAGGAAAATGACAGCTGCAGATTCGGGAATGGGCACCGGGCTTCCTGTCAGCTCGTCTGTTAGGAGAAAAATGTTCGAGATATCAAATATTAGTTTCATGGAAGTTACACCGTCACATATAAGAGCACACATATCTGACAGTTGCAAACTATATAAATTATTGAAATGCTCCAACCATTAACAGTTTAAGACATACAGTACATAGGCTAAAAACAAAACATCTAAAGATATAACCTTGCACTTTGATAAGTCTCGTATACATTTTCACTATTTTAACATTTTTATAGATCAAAATTGAAATGAAGAAATAAATGGTAAATTAATCCATAATGAAAATAGGGGTCAGCTGCTACACTAATTATAATAGTTATATTTCTTAATTAGTTCAATATGTCAACTAATTTCCCTGACAATATTTAGTTACATGGTGAAACGTTATGCTGCTTGAACTAATTCGACTTATAAGCCACACAGGTTTTAATAGGATTTATTAATTATCTGGCTGGCAGAGAACTCACTGCTTTCTCTTGGAATAAAGCCACATTGTACATTTATATAATCTGTTCAATATTCTATCTGTCTGTCTGTATGTGTATGTCTGCATACATACATACATACATACATATGTATAACACCTTGGTAAATTCAACATGTATATTTTCTACTGTCTTGTTTATTTCTTGTCTTGAATTTTTATTGTGCAATGCCATGTCTTTTTTATGGAGCCCCTAAGCCTAAAGGTTCATGGAAGAAGAAGAAAAGGTATCTCATGCCCACGATATACTTTCTCGTTCGCACAAGATACTTTGTTATGGTTAGACACATCAAACTGCCCGATTATTACGCCATTTTATTTGTTTTATGAATGAATAGGATGTTCGGTCGCCAGGGAGTCTGTTTGTTTGTGTGTGTGGGCATTTGTTTTCAGAATACATTAGGCTTGTTTGAGATGAGCTGCGGCTCGCCTCGAAAGTAGACGAGAATAGCCGATCGCAGCCGGGGGAGGTCTCAAAAACCTCATCTGAAGTCGGCTTCTTCTTCTTATCTCCGTTTTTTGGTGGATTGCAAACAACTTTAAGGTGCATACCGCCACCTCCGGAGTCGGCTTGCATTTATAAAGAATGCACAAATGTGTTTAATCGTTAATGTCAGATATGTAATAAGTAAATACATTTGTTCCTGCTCAAGATTAGATTCAACTTTATTGTTATTGCACATATTACAGGTACCGAGACAACGAAATGCAGTTTAGCTTCTAACCAGGAGTGCAACAAGCAGTAAAGTGAAAAGTAATGTACACAATCTACAGAATAAAAGATGAATTGAATGATGAATAAACAGTGAGGGGTATGAATACACTAGCACGCAGCAGCAGCCTGTGAGCAGTATGAACAGTGTGTATGAATATGCTGAGATATATAAAGTATGAAAACGGGAAGCAGTGCAAGTATAGTATACAATATATAGATATTCATTTCATGATGATAAACATTGTGGAACAAACAAATGACCAGACCGTTCACCAGCCCCCCACCCCCCATGTTGATGTGTACTCTTTGTTTAAAACGAATTGGCCATCGGAATGTGTGGAGGAATTCCCCCAAGGGGGATGGTCGCATTCCACAGCTCTCCCCCCCGGCCAAGACACACATTGAGTCCAGAAAATGAATGTTATTAAGAGCTGTAAATATAATAAGCCATTCTTCTCTTGCATACATATATTGTCTCCAGACATGCATATATTATGTTTAATATTAAATGTAAACATTGAATGAATCTGCATGAGAGCAAAATGTATAAATATGAGCATTAAAATATATGAATATGAGAACAAAATGCATGAATGTGTGAGTGACAATATGTGAATGTGTGCTGTCCGATAGTCCACCATTTCCACCGGAAATATCAAACATTTAATAAAAGTAAAAAAGAATGAACAAGACTTAACGTATTAATAATAATTTATTATATTTATTCCGTTTGGATGTAGGATTTTTGACTTTGTTTAGAGCAGTGATCTTCTCTGCAGCAGAGAGCTAAGCGCTGTCAGACCGGACCTAACCCTGAAAAGTATTATCATCTGAAATTAATCATTATGTTATTATATATACACATTATGTACAATAATATGTATATCTTCGTCTCTCTCCATTTCCTGCAGTCTCTCTTCGGTTCCCGCCGTCCCTCTTCGTCTCTTTTCGTCTCGCTTCGTATCACTCCGTTTACCTGATTACCTCACCCCTTCCCTGGTAAATACATCCTGTTGAGCAGTTTCCAGTATTTTCCGTTTCGTAAAATGATAAAATACGGTGAAGATATTAAAATTAGGGCCGGGACTTTAACGCGTCATACTTTTGAAATGGTATTAACTTTATATCATAGTAATCTCCGTGATTTACTGGGGTCTTTTTGCATGAAACAAAGACTGGCATATCGTTTCAAGCCAGTAGTTTCGACAGAAACACACGGCAATGTTGTCCTGACTGTTGTTTTTACTGCGGCACGTCTTGAACAGGTCATGTGTCTGATCACGCGGTGAACCTGTGAACTCAAGGGTTAATGGATTCATACATATAAGTATTGTTACAACTTGTATTTAGAAATACTCTGTTGTAATCTTATTGATGCGCATAAATGTGTTCTATCTATGCAATGTGGGCTCTGCTATAATGGGTATGTGGGTGGTATTGGAGCTTAGATAATCACATACATTAGATATATGATATGAAAGTACTGACAGCCGTCATCGTGATTTTATAGTTTCTGATTGGATATATAATACTATAGATGATTTAGATACATATGATGAGTTAAATTTTAATTACATCTATGACTTACTGTTCACTCTCACTACTGTGATAAAAGACCACAACAGTTGCATTACAAGGTGTATACAGCTGCATAAAGAGAAAGTGTTTGAATGCGTACTTTAACAGGTCTATGATCTAAACAGTATATAGACAATGAGTTGGATCATGACTTTAATACATTGAAACCTCGAGTGTTTCGTCAACTTCAATATTCAGCAAACAATACGTTCTGCATACAGTAGTGTGACACTGCTGAGTGTTGCACGGCAGATTACGGTCTAGCTGTACTCAGGAATATACAATATATGAGAACAAAACAGTATTTGTGAATGAAGCGCCATACTCATGATTAAATCCAAGTATTAGAAAACAAAATGGAGAACTTGGGCCAACGCCTCTAGCAATCTTGGCAACACCCCCAGCCACTGAGCATCAGAATAGAGGTTTTTGACTTGGACGCACACACATGTGAGTCTATCTGGAGTGAATAATATGTCAGGTGAAGAGGACACAAGTATCATAAAGTCGAAATGCACTCTTATTAGGATTAAATTTTATCACTATAAGCTTTATCAAAAAGGAAAAGAAGATATAAGACAGATAATCATTAAAAACGGATAGGCTGTCTGCCGCCCGAACCAACTAGAGAGACATATAACACACAAATGATAGAGAGACAAATATAGAAATAAGAAGAGCATACTAGAGCATTCCCAATTAAACTGTACTCTGTTAGAGACGGTCTAGGAAAAAAAAACAAACAACCCATAGACATCATCATGAGAACAGCAAAAAAAATGCACCAAAATAAGAGACAGATTAGAAAGAAATATAAATGAATTAACATAAATATAAAAGAGATAAACAAAAGATGAAGCGAACACTGCCACCATTAAGGGAATTAGAAATAGGCAAGAAGGAATAATTTTAACTTCTATCCCTGTGTTCTATAGGGAGCCAGTGTTAGCTGTGTAAGGCAGCCAGAACAGGAGTAATGTGCGTCCCTTTTCTTAACTCTGGTTAATACCGAGCTGCAGCATTGTTGAATCGCTGAAGCGACTTGCTGATTCTTGGTCACCCTGATAATAACGAGTTACAATAATCCAGTCCTAGAAGTACAAATGCATGGACTAGTTTCTCGGATCGTTTTGGAGGGCAAGATATGCCTAATTTTGGCATGTTGCGGTAGATGAGAAGTAGGCTTGTGTTGTGTGTTATTTTGTGTGTGTGTTAAGAGATAAATCCTGATCAAATATAACGAAAGATTCCTTACAGTCTCACGGAGGCCAAATTAATGCCATCCATTAACTAGTATATCTTTAGATGTTTGTTTCGGTAGAATATATTGGCGATACAATAACTTCAGTTGTTGGTGTCGTGTTACATCAAAAATTACAGGATTCCATCCCGTTTTTAAGTCCTTGAGGCAGTCTTGGAATTTTATTTAGGTGCATGATTGGTTTCATCAGGCTGATGCGATAACATATAGTTGAGTATCATCTGCATAACAGTGGAAAATTTACAGGAATGATCTCCTCATAATATTGCCTTAGCGGAGCATATATGGTGACAAAATAGGTCCAAGGACTGAGGCCCTGTGGCACTCCATGGCAAACGTTGCATGGAAGATTCACGTTGATACGTACAAACGGAGGCGTTCAGATTAGTAGATCAAAACAGCTAAAGCAGTTCCCTGTATGGCCAACTAGGTGGCTCTAGTTCTTGCAATTAGGATATCATTGGTATAGTTCAAAGTGTGCACTGAGATCGAGCAAAAACAAGGAATAGACAAGTCCTTGTCAGGAGGCTATAGAATTCATTTTTGACTTTAACCAGAGCTGTTTGTCTATGATGTGTTTTAAAGCCATGAACTTTTTGGGGGGAAATCTTCAATATAAATCATGTTTGTACACCACAACGGCGACGCTTCTCATATTGATGTAGAATAATTGGTGATTAAAATAGGTCAGTAAAACGTCGGGTGGCTTGTGAGAGTTTTACTGCCAAAACAAATGATGGGTAACTGGAGACATTATCATAATTTAAAGTGCTATTAATGGATAAAGCCTTAGTGGAATCGGTCTAGACAGTTGAGTTTTAGAAGAAAGAATCATTGAATTTAATTGTTCAAGGTTTATGGCTGAAAAAGGCATTCTAGTTTACCATCTAGGAATTTAGAAAGATAAGAGTTAAGTCGGCAGAGTGTAAGCGGGCTTAGGAGTATCTATATACAATAACTCAAACTAGATAAATATTACTAATAGTAGGATCGAATTAGGATGAGTACTATGGGATTTCTGTGTTTTAATTGTCTATGTTTTCTACTTAGCCGCTCAAGAGTGAGGACAATTTTTTCATTCAAGAACTAGAAATCACTTGGCTCTCGCCCGCTCCGTTGCTGTTATACTCTGGTCTATTTTCAGTACCGGTCCATATCGGGCTGTGGCTCTCTTGTCAAGCCTGCTTGTTGTTGGTTCGAGAAGAACAATGCTTACGGGTAGAGTTCTCAGTTTGTCTGATTTGTCGATCGTGACATCTACCATTTTAAGAGTGTAGGGTAAGTAGGACTGCGCTCCAGAAAAAAGCAGGCATGCCATACGTCTGTGTGACATACCTTTTCTTACTTAAGTTATTCTTGATATTATCATGAGATTAAGTATCCATAATGCCCTCATATTTAGAAACGACTGTCATTAGACAAGTTTAGTGCGCCAAGTCTTTTTCTCACTTTTTTGATCTTATCAAGTATTTTTCTTTTTGTCTTTGTTACTATACTCTTTTTGCTCTATTATTTGGCTGAATATGTTTCGGTAGAATATATTTGATCTGTGGAGCTATCTGAATCTATGTTGTTTTTAATTTATGTTTGCTCTACTTTTTGAGAAAGGGTGTGCCGAGCGAATAATCAGTTGACGTCTAATTTTATTACTGACAGTTCAGCCATACTGTCTGTAGCACTATCATATCCTATGTATGATCACATTGTGGAACAATAAAGAACCTTGGAAACCTTGAAACATGGACTGAAGCCTTGCCGTAAAGAAGTACAATCCCTTTGAGCAGCTAAAACCAGAGTAGGCGTGTTGTGGTAATTCATACATGACATATCATGAAGAAAATATACGAATATTCGTCTTGTGTCTCCTTAACTCTAACTATTGTAACGCCCCACTGCTCCTCCGCGTTAAGTATTGCCTGCGGACTCTTTCATTTATTTGGCTATCGCACTAAGATAGGTTTCTGCTGCAGGAGCTTTTGACTAATGCTTTTGTAAGTCTAGTAACGGTAGTTCAAAAGTTACCAACAACCATGGGTCGGGATAAAGCAGGGATTATGCGGTTCGACTATAAGGTTGTTGCGAAGATTTCTCAAAATTACTCTGTGAAGTCGACACGGTCCTTTTGAACTGTAATTCGGTCGTTGAACGCTAAGATGGAAGATGGCTTGGTGTATTTTACACTCAATCTCTCGACGCAAAATTCATCATAGTAAGACCTTTTCAACTGAAATTGACATATTGTATCAGACTTCTTAGGCAGATATCAATGATGCAAAACATGCGTAAGGCTATTTTTATCATTCCGTCAACATTGAATATTAAAGTCACCTACAGTAGATAATTACTATTATAATCTGTTTTAGTAATCTATAAGTTCGATAGAAAATTAGCAACGCAGTATAGTAGACATATTAGTGAATTCCTAGCAGGGCGTAGCTCCAAATAGCACTGTAACAAATAAGATTGGCTGCACAGTTTCCAGGTCGGATGCTAATAGGATTGAGAAAAGGAAGAGTGAGCGCGTTTCAAAGGCATTAAGGTATGAGTGTGTGAATACCATTTCTAGGGTGTTAGTAATTTGTTTGTGTGGTATAGGTATCAGTGCGTTGAGTCAAAGATGGGCTGGAAACTCACCTCCTCGGCCTGTGCCTGATGAGTATTGATATGCTGTGTGTGTGAGTGGTCATCTTCCACGGTTTTTTTTTTTTCACAAGTATTGTTATTGGGGCCATCAATCTTAAACATACAAATGTGACAGAAGATCACCCGATTTTTTTTATTTGTTTGAACAACGAAAACATGGCATAATAACATCCCCCCACCCCCTTACAAAACAAAACCGAAAAGGCGTCACAATATGAATATAAAAGAGGAGCAAATAAGTAAATAAAAAATACAAGAAGGATCATATAAAAGCACAGAAAATGTGATTAAAAAGATTCTCCACTGTGTATTGGCACATTCGCCTCT
>NW_011336803.1:0-10472 GCF_000735185.1 Notothenia coriiceps | reverse complement strand
AAATAAAAATGAACCGTAAATTCACAATAAGTTCTATAGACATATTAATAACAATTAGTAAATCAAAAAAAAGTTTCTTACGTTTCCGCGGGCCATTTGTTGTTCACCCAATCTCAGTACTAGGCTACTGGTTCTCCGAAGTCATTACACATCTCCTTCGGCATGTAAGTGTGTACAGACTTCGTGCCTGTGTGAAACGGATGCCCACGATTTTTGTTAAAGAGGGCTATTGTATTTTGTTTACTTATCTTATTTCCAACGAGGAGTATCCTTCCTTTATTGTTTAGGAAAAAAAACTATTTCTTTATTTTCCTTATGACACTCAAACTACAACCCAAACATATATTTTTTATAGTTAAATATGTATTGTCGTTGTGTCGGACGAATGGACTCTATGTTGGCAAAATCAAAAGAAAAGGGTAATGAGATCGTGAAGTTGTCTTTGTGTGTAGCTCAGTCTATTTGTTTGAATTCTGAAGTGCGTCTTGAAGTACACGTCTCATTTGTTGAGTTGTCGGCCAAATTACAACAGCAGGAACGTGAAATAGACAGCCCGTCTTAGTTTGAAACTACTTGTTAGTACTTTGTTTCCAAACCAATTGGTCTGTGACTGTCTGTAGTAAAATAATTTACTGTTTTGTTGTATTTCAACCTTGTCATCCTTCATCAGTGTCTTCACTTTTTTGTTGTCCCCCCAACCTTCTCAGCCCAGTCAATTTCACTAACCACAAACAAACTGACCTTTCAACGTTAATAAACACCTTAAGTAATCCAGCAAAGGAGAAAAAAACTTCAGGTATATTTACCAGTATTAGCCACCGGTCATAAACGAGTCATGAACGGGACATTTATTTAACCACAAAGAGGTCATTTTTAACAGACGTGCAAACTATTTTGTCAGATACTCCTCAAGACCCAAAAAAAAAGAAAAATTTCCTTTAGTGGCCGTTTAGGCTAGTACCTGTGTCACACAGCCACTACAAACCTGTCAACAGGCGCACGACTCTTCCCTTTTGTTAAACTCAACTAAGCCATGAATTTATTTCTGCATTGTTTTGTTTGTCATTTTTGTCAAGTTAGTAACATGGTTCACATTTAAAGCTGAAATAAAGACTGGAAATGTAGATTTCCTGTGAGAGAAAATAAACAGTAGTAAATATAAAAGGGAGAGAGATGGTGAATGCATTAACAAGTGAAAGAGTAGAACACGTGTTTAACCTTTCCTATACTCAAGGAAACATCCTGCGTAGGTAGATTTAATGGAAAGCGGTAATGTACTGTATTTTTGGGAATTGGCTATCTTCAGATGATAATTGTCATGACAACATTGATTGGAGCATTGCTTAAAATGTGTTTCAGTTTTGGGGTTTGCTTTTACAGAAAAGTGGAAGAAAAGAGGATATTTATAGATATATTGTCAGTAGGGAGCATACATTTCATATAATTCAAAAATCATACAGATGATGTATGGATTTGGTCTTCACAGAAAGAGTTTAACATGCAGAGAATGTTCCTCTACACCAGGGGTGTCAAACTCAAATACACAGTGGGCCAAAATTAAAAAATGGGTAGTCGAGGGCCGGACTGGTTCAATGTTTATTGCAAAACGTATTGAAATGAACTTATTGCACATATTAAACCTAGAACTAACGAAGCTTAAATTGTTGTCGTGAGAAAAAAAGTGCAAAAGGAAACATCCATGTAAACTGCTCTGTGATGATAGCTCAAGCCAGATACTTGGCATCTCATCTTGGGTGCAAGTTCATCAATGTTTGGGATCAGGCTCTGAGCTGAGGAAATCCTCAGGATTGAGTGAAGGTGTGCGTGCAATATACCGGCGGGCCAGATCTAATAGTAATTAGAAATGTACCTGCGGGCCGAAATTAAATCCACCAAGGGCCTGATTTGGCCCCCGGGCCTTGAGTTTGACACTCTTGACGCTCTCTCGGCCCTTTTAACAGCAGTTCATCTTTTCCTTATTTGTAAAGTGTATTTCCTGTGTTATTTTTTCTGTGATAGTATAGAAAGGCTTTGGAACATCTTGGTCGGGGACTACTACTTCTGTGTATGCTTATTAATTGACAGTGTCACTTTGCTCTAATGGAAAAAATGGAAACGAGTGAACAGTTTATTTCATGTTATTGTTGTATTATCCATTCTTCCGGTGGGGGCGTAGTATAGTGTCATTGCCATAAGTGTTACGCAGTTAGAGAGTTAGAGTAGAGACGTCCACGAAGAAGAACGTAAACAGGAAGTCACACGAAGCGAATGGTGGGTTTTGTTGACGATAAAGTCTATCGTTTTTATTCTTAATATTTTTTGGGATCCACAAAAAAACTCAAAATGGGGAAGCGACAGCACCAAAAAGATAAAATGTGAGTATCTGAGGTTTTCCTGAACATACATCGCACGACGTGTGTTGTTGTTGCTAGCTTAGCTAGCTTATATGCTTTGCTAACGAGTTAGCTAACTTATAGCCCTTTTTCTGGCAGTATGTTAGGCTCAACTGTATTCAAGATTCCTTCAAACATACAAGATTCATAGTCTTTCCTGCTATTTATATGTGTTTTATCTGCATAACAAGGTACATCACATGTTCTGAGTACACACACTTCTATGGAGGGAAGAAATCAGGTGAGTTGTATTTCTTGGCTAAATTACCTTTCAATATACCTTTGTCAAAACAAACGGTAGACGCTAACAGTAACGGTTATAAGTAACTGCATGATTGTTGTCTTTTATATTTTACTATATTGTTTCCCTGTGTTGGAAAACTGCTAAAATAACGTCACTGAAAAAGTCAAGCTTTCAAAACATAACTTAAACAAGGAAAAAACAATAATGATGTGTGTGTGAAAATGAATTATAGTTATGTATTATTTAATTTGTTTATCACTTAATGTGGCAGCTGGTTATAATAATACATCGAAATATTAGCTAATTCGTATTTAGAATGGCTGCAACCATTTTTTAAATATTGGTTTCTTTGCCCGTTTAAAAAAAAATCCATGCTTGTGTAGTCTATAATTCGTCAAAGAAATTGTCCAATTAACTTCTCAAATAAACACTTAAAAGTCTTCAAATGTCTTTTTTGTTGACCAAAAGTCCACATACACAGGATACTCTCTCTTTTGAGACAGCCAATACTGACATCATTTCACAATTTCTGCCATATGTCTACGGTATATAAAAATGTATGTAAGCATCAGCTTAATAACATGTAATGTAGGCGTTCATAATATCATATGCAATCATATTTTTTTTAAAACATGCTATACAAAGACTTCCCCTTGTAACTTCAGAGTAGAGGGGAAAAAACGAGGTTCAAGGTTCTTTATTTGTCATACGAACATAGCTACAGAGTAGTTATGGCAATGAAAATCTTAGGTCACAGGTTTCTCCAACAGTGCAACACAATAATACAGAAAAATATAGTATAAGTAAATATTAAAAAGTAAATAGAAACAACTTATGTTATTAGATTAACAAGTTGGGAGTCACTATTTGACTGAATGAGTAGCTCACCTGATAAGTGCATGCCTATATACTAATGACAAGTCCTTAAAAAGGACCCAGGTTTGAATCCGACTCGTGGCCCTTTGCTTCATGTCATCCCCTCTGTCTCCAGTCTGTTTTAAGCTTTACAATCTTATAACTTGATTTTAGCTGCAGTAGTTGGACTTATCTGACAATTCCATGTATACTGCCACACTGATATTAATGCCATTTAATGCTTTTACTTTTCAGAAATCCCACAAGCAAACTTTAGAAGGCTTCCATTTGACCACTGCAGGTAAGAGATTCATCGGAACTGTCTTAGTTGTATGCTGCCCAGTAAGGTTGCGATTAGACCAGTAACACATTCTGTCCACACTCTTCACCAGCATCGAGTATAAATGACAGCAATATACTGTAATGCTCAGACGGGGACATTTTAATTTCTAAAGATGATTTCTGGGCCAGTTAAGCCTTTATTCATGACATTGAAAGGAGGAGATGGAGGGGATGATGCGTAAAGGGTTCACAGGCTGGATTCAAGCGGCTCTATATTTAGCTTTAACAATAAAATCTATTAACACCTGGTTATATGTGCATTTTGGCTCACTAACTGTAAGTTGAACAACGTTTATCAATGTATGCATTTTGACTGTTTTCTCTGAAACCTTTCAGCTTGTCCCTGCAGCCGTTTGAGTATCCTGTCTGTACTGACGAGGGGGTCGTCTTTGACCTGCTGTAAGTAGGATATGGTTCATACGTGTATGTCAGCCACTGTTACAAGGAGCTCTTAGTAAACCTCCTTTTAAAATTTGTTATTTCATTGTTGGTGTCAAACTAAAGACAAGTGGAAAGGAAATGGCAAAGATCTAAAAACAAGATGAGAAAAAAGGACGTTTGTTGGTAGACCATTAAATGCAAATATGTTGTGGTTGTGTCTTGTTTGACCCGAAATGAATATCCCTTCCTGCTACCTTGTGTTTCAGGAGCATCATCCCGTGGATCAAGAGGTATGGCACTAATCCAATCTCTGGAGAGGTAAGAAATCAATGCACATTAAGCAGCTTCTTGGTGATTAAAAGGTTCACTTGCATACCCTAGTTATTAGTCAGGTTCAGTGACACATAAACATGAATCTGCTACGAAGGAAAGAAAAGCATTGTTCCAAATGCAGCTACTAGCTACTCTTCTTGGGTAGGTAGACAAACACACAACTTTTAAATTGGATACCAATATAATTAGAAAATACAATACTTGACACATTTCTTTAATTTAGAGTAGTGCTTTTTAAGAAAAAGAATACAAAAACAAGAACAATATTTTTTATTTATGTAGTGATCTATGTAAAGATCATCATGATTCACGCTTCTCAAATGTTTTACTCCTTTTCAAACACCTCGATCGTAAATGTTATATGTTTTGGTTTTCGTCGGTCCGACAGATGTTTAAGATTTTCTGACATTTTATTGAAAGTAAACAGATTATTTGAAAGATTCACACTTCAGAGGTTTTTATTTTCATTTCCCAAATATGTATTTTTCAAGCTGTCTAAATGTGGCTGCTGTGACTCTCGTAGTGTAGTCTCGACAGTTCAATAAATGAACTATTGACAGCTCTTTATAAACATTAGCCCTTAACACTCTCAAGAGAAGTCTACACAGCAGTCAAATGTCCTCATTGTTTTTTAAGGAAAATGGGAATTTGTTTTTTAATTCGGTTTTGTGAAAATTCCTTTTTGATCACATTATTTGTATGATTACACACTAACACCTCAGTATTTCTTCTTCCCCACAGAAACTGGAAGTGAAGTCCCTCATCAAACTTACGATTGCTAAGAACACCGATGGTAAATCTGCATGTTTCCAGTATACTTTAACCTTAAAGGGTGCACAGGGGGATAATCGGTTGATATTTAGATTTCCGCTTCATTTCCTGATCACTCAAATCAGCCAGTCATTTGGAAAATAAAGGTCAAAGCCCTTAGCTCTTGTCTTTATCTTAAAGGGTTGACTTTCTTTTCCGCCTGTGGCAACAGGTTGAGACTCTGCTTCTGATTCTTCTTCTCTTGTTCCAGGAAAGTATCACTGCCCCGTTCTGTACAACGTCTTCACAAATAACTCTCACATCGTGACCAACAAGGTTACCGGCAATGTGTTCTCCAATGAGGTGGGTGAAATCACACAAATCTTTTAGTAACGCACATCAATATCTAAAGTTACACACACACACACACACACACACACACACACACACACACACACACACACACACATACACACACACACACACACACGCGCGCGCACGTTATTGATCGACTGTGTAATAGAGTACAGAGGCACAGCCCACATGATCTCACAAGACGCTGCCTTACATCACACTGAGTTCATTGTATACAAATGTTTTTCAAAAATAATTAGGGATAAACAAATGTACACATTTGATCTGATTTTACAGAAACATTACAAAAAGTAGAATTCAACTTTGTTTTTATTATTGTCTGATCAAAACAAAACAAACAAACCGGTCATATTGTTAAATGAGAATTAAAAAGAAAGTGCAACTCGCTATGTTATATGTTCTTCTTCATCTATTGGTGTATCTGCAGATACTCTATAGATATATCGTTCCACTGTTGAGATTTACATTTGAACTGTTTATACCTACTGTATATTTTTTAAATATTTGCCTAACTCATTTGCAATGTCTTGTTAATATTCTGCTGTAGTAAAACCATTTCCCAATTTGGTATCAATAATGTATATCTAAGCTAATCAATAAAAACAAAAACACAAAAATGAATTAATTATCTCTTTAACCTAAATTATGTAAATGTCCAATCAGGGTTGTCTATCGAAGCAATCCAATTCCTTAGTGTGTGCTATTGAGCGAGTTCCCCCTTCAGCACTGATCCTAGATCAATATAAAGGGTGGAGAATATTCCCTTAAGTCCGTACAAAGAGAAGCTTTTATTTATTTATTTCTTTACATTTCTGTTTCCACTCAGGCTGTTGAGCAACTCAACATCAAGACCAAAAGTTTTAAAGACCTGCTGACCGACGAACCCTTCACAAGAAAGGACATCATAGTACTTCAGGTGGGTTGTTGCTTTACTTCGGTTTGCAAAAAGGACTCATTATTTAGGGAAAAGTTTCTCTTTTTATTGATACAAATAAATAAATGTCTTTGCAGGACCCAACAAACCTGGATAAGTTTAACGTATCCGACTTCTTCCACGTGAAAAACAACTTGAAGTTGTTGGATCCCGGTGAGTTTTTGGGATGGGGAGTTATGCCTTTTTTAAATGATTTTCTAATCAGGTTCAAATGTACTTGGTTTTGGAGTAGGAACTTGCTGAACTTCACATTTCTAACCCTTTGCTGTGTTTTCCCTGGCACGGGTCAGATGAAGAAAAGGCCAAGCTGCACCCGTCCTACCACCTGAAAACCACCAACATGGAGACCAGGGAGACCTTAGCGGAGCTGTACAAAGACTACAAGGGGGACACGCTCCTGGCTTCCACTATGAAGGAGCCAGTGGACAAGAAGACAGACAAACTGAACGCTGTAAGCTAAAACACTAAAGAGTGTTGCAGGAATGTGTTAGCATGTTACCCTCATCTCAAAATCAACCTTTTTTTCAAGGGTTTTTGGTCAGAGGCCTGAAATAAGGTCTGTGGTTCACACAAGCTTTTATGATATTTTAATGTTCTGTTCTGAGACATTAGCTTTGTCAGTGAACACTCTCTGGTGAATGTCTGATACATCACGTCGTAAATTAGCCGCCTTTAGCTTAGCGAGGGGATACACAGCAATTTACACAGCCATCTACATTTTACAATTTATAGACCGTATACAAATGGGATGTCAAACATCATTATTTACTTCTTAGAAATGGTGATTTGGCATTCCTTACCCTATTAATTATTTTTTAATCAATCATTTCATTCTTCAGTTGTGCTGCTGTAGCGTTTCAAGAGGGCTTTCATTTTGTGTGGATGTGTCATTTTAACTTTGCCCACAGGAGGGAGCTAAACACACAGTAATGCATGGACACAGTAATGTCCGAAAACAACTGCATCCAGAAACGGAACAAAGACTATTCACAGTGCTGTGAGGAAGATTTCTGATATTTCATGCCTACATTAAAGGAAGTATATTTAAATAAAAAAATACTTATGTGTTCGTCCGAAACATCAGCCTTAGAGAGAAATCGAAAAAAACAAAGCCCTTTCTTACAAATGCTGTGAGTTCATTGTCTTCAATTCAAAATCTATTTGAGATACTTCCCGTTACCTTCCCCAATAAGGTCTAACTGTAGGAGGACTCACAGATGTGTAACTAAAAAGGTTGAACGTGGCCACGTGTACCACCGTGTCCGTGTCCTTGAATGACCTGATGAGGATGGTTCAATTTGAACGGCATCAACAACTTTTCTCGTCTGCTCTCTTTTTGCTATGTTGTTTTTTTTTTTTACACCTGAGCTATTCCTCAGTTGCTTTCCATCTCGAGTTCACCGTCGAGGTGACGCTCCGACAGCATCTGAGAGAGCAGGGAATATAGGTCAGACGGAGCACACAAGGTAAAGTCTGGGCTTTCATGCGCCTTCACAATAACTAGAGCAGAAGAACGCCAAACCAGGACTCCAGAATAGACTTGAGCTTTTGAAATGCATTTTCATCTCTGCTTTCATCTCCCCCAGTTGTTATACTATTGACTCAAATAACTCCATTCTCACCGTTTTATGGTATTACTGGATGCTGCATATTGCTATTCAGTTATTCTACTATCATTTTGAGATCAAAGAAGCTAAAAAAACATCTCCGAAGCTTCTTGATTAGGAAGTGGTATAAATGTACAAGCTGCAGAGTCTGTCATTAGGCACCACTTAGCGTCAAAACCGGCTATGCATATTTGGCTGATCATAATCTCTATAGGAATATTTCAAAACAGGGGTAAATGTACAAATTGGGGCTGAAAGTACTGGTTATTTATGATTTATATTTTTAGACAAACTATGATATACTTAAATGTTCAGGTTTTTCAGGTTCATATTTGTGTTTTGTGCCAGAGCCCAGTCTGCTCTGATTGATTAGCTGGCCGGCTCTGTTGTGAAAAAAATGTCCTGTCCCTTGGCCTATCACGTACAATTTGTTGGAAGGCTAGTCAATTAAGGCTGCTTTGATTGGTTAGCCTGAGCGTTAGCCAGTATAAGCATGAGTGTTACGCAGTGATGTCCCTATTTTACGCAAGTAAAAAAAGGAGTTCTGGGGAGAGAAACTCCCTCTGGAGGGAACTTTGGGATTTTAGCCTTTGCAGACCATTTACATGCACAAAAACCTATATAACACTACAGGAAAGGGAAAACTCCAAAAAGCACAAAGGGGGCTATTTAAATCCACATGTTGAGTTTGAGGCAGTTATTTTTAAGTTTTATATAAGGCAATAAAAGACACACATTTCAAGGGTAACCAAGTTGAATCAAACCAGATAATAAATAATCCCGTTTTGCAGTTTTAGTGGTGGTCTGAGATCGATACACAGGTTAGTTGACAGTCACTGAGCCTGAAATGCATTTCAAAGCTCTGAAATAAAACAGTTTTTTGTCAAGCAACATCAAAAACAATTCTGAGATGTCTGCATAGTTTGGTTGTATTTGAAGTGGGTTTGTTAATTGATTTATGACAATTTGTTTTTTATTTGTACTTAATTGAAGAAGAAAAACTACCATTCAATTGACTGTCTTTTGAAGACAGTCATAACATGGTAAAGGGATACCTTAACAGTGGGAGTAGTAAGAAGGGTTTTAAAACGCATCATAAAAGATGATATTTGTGTTTCTTTTTCCTCAGGCTCACTACTCTACGGGCAGAGTTTCTGCCTCCTTCACATCAACAGCCATGACTCCTGCAACAACACACGTAGCAGGCAAGTGATCATCATCATCCCCAGCAGACGGAGACATTAGCCTCTTCTTATTTAGTCTCTTTAATACTTATCATTCCAGGGGACAGTGGCTAGTCACGCCCGCTCTTTTTCAACAAAGTGCAGCTCTGTGCTCCCAGCCGAGTGTAGCTGCGTCTGGGAGCCGCTCAGTTCGCCTGTGATGTCGCTTCCTGTCATCCCCTGAGCTGCTAGGTGGGAGAGATGAGCTGTTATGCAACTTAATGTACAGCAGGTTCGGTTACCTTTTAGAAGAGGAACCTTTTGGATTTATTGTCCCCTTTTATGTTTCTGCGAAAAGGTTGGCGTGCCATTATTTCTATGGATGTGCTCCTAACAAAAAAGACAACCTAAGACAAAGGGTAATGCTGATCTTCTATTAAACACTAATTTACACTTAACCAAAAAGCTCTACGAATTTCTCAGTGACTTCAAGGTTAAGAAGCTCAAGTTACCAAAAAATGACTATCTGCCTTTTTTTTTCTTAAACTTGACACTTCATTAATTATACAATAAATTGTACACAAAACAACCCTATCAATTTGTGTAAAAAAAAAAGAAAAGTTAATTACTTTTACTTAATTTCGAATTTGGGGTACTACTTACATTTTTCCATTTTATGCTACTTTATTTTACTTAGTTTTCTTTTTTAAATGTTTTGCAGATTTTTGTTTTGCTTTCAAAATTTTTTTTAAAGGTCACTGACTGCTTTGTATCTAGGAAAACTTTGAATATAAACATTCTTTATAGGAGAATGAATGTAATCTAAAGAAACATCTGGAGAGGCTCTGGGGGACTTGCTGCATCAAGACTCGCAAACAATCAATAACATCTAAAAATAGTTTTTCAAAAATGACAGCCGCTGTCTTTCAGAATCATAGTAGTTCTATATAAAATATATATATATATATATACACAGTGGGGGAAAAAAGTATTTAGTCAGCCACCAATTGTGCAAGTTCTCCCACTTCAAAAGATGAGAAAGGCCTGTAATTTTCATCCTAGGTACACTTCAACTATGAGAGACAGAATGGGGGG